>NC_142143.1:32915000-33066515 GCF_024610735.1 Ursus americanus
TCATCCTTAACCTTACCTTGAATATTTCTATTCTGAATATATGTTGTGAGGGGGCAGTAGAGAAAAAGAAGGAGGAGAATTTAAAGGTCATCATTAACATTTTCAGAATTCAAATCTCAAAGAAAAATTTGCTTTTATTTCATCAATCTAATATTTTGATCAAACAAAAGCAAAACAAAAGCTTAACAGAGATATAATACCTCCCACAGTAGTAAGAATGCAATTTGGTTTACAATCCTGTAATTAGAGTAATGATCCCCATAAAAAATTATATCATTGCCATTTTGGATTTTTACCTAACAGATTATGCTTAATGACCACTGTCAAAATGTTAAATTTAAGATGTGGTTGTTAACTTGCATGTCTGGTTGTCCTTTTACATTTGTTACTCTACCATGCCACCTTGTGACAGATAAAAATGGGCTTATTTTTTGCCGGATAATGATTATGTCTAATTTTTGTCCATTAAAACATTCATTTTTATTTATGAGCATAGATTCCTTTTTTAAACTTTTGCTAAAACCTATTATTTACTGTGCTGATTTATTAAAAATGAACTTAACAACAACAAAAATCCCTTAGTTGTAAGAATTAGCAAGAAAGACCTATATATTTCCAGAGACAGATTCTAACAAAATAAACTTTCTTTACCTTCACTATCAGAAACTATTGCAAACATTGTAAATATCTTTAAAGAAATAGATCTTGAACATAAATAATAATTATTTGTTGAACTTTGACTGAATCAGTACTTAAGCCACTTCTGATATTTGAACTTACCCCAGGAGTTTCAGAAACTATCATTGTCTCAAAACAGCTATTTAAAGAATGTTCGTTGATACTAATGAAGATGAATAAAAATATACATCGAAGCAATAAAAAAGTTTATCAAACTACCCTAACTTACTGTACTGGATTCTATTTCCCCAGGACTGAAAGAAAGTCTCATTATTGTTAAGACTTTGGAGTTACTATTTCCTTGGGAACTGCCAGATAGTACTCAGTTCACTGAGGTCTGATGAACTTAATACGAGTTTACATCACAGAAGTATGGGATGCACAAAGCAAGTTGAATGGAGCACATACTTACATTTTCTTTAAAAATGTTTAAAATTTCAATCTTTCAAACCTGACAAACTTTTAGTATGCAACAAAAAATACTACAGTTATCTCAAAAAGATTAAAGGTGTCACTAATTTAACACTAAAAAAGGAAAGCAGAACATTTGTGAATATAAAAATAAACCATCAGAAATTTATCAATAAAGTGCTGTGCCAAGAAATATCGGCTATTTCTTAGAAGCCAATGATATTTTGGTTATTTTTATTTTTGTTTTTTAGAAAATATATATATACTTTTTTTAATTCTATGGAATTAATTAAAAATAATAAGTTGGAAAATTAATAAAGAAAAATTAATCTTCTGAATGCTTCTTTGTATACTTATGCAATCTAGAACTATAAGATAAATATAGAGTCTCTGTTTTTCTCAGGACTAATGGTACTTTTATGAAAACATTTTGCTGACATTCAAATCATTGTAAAAGAAGCTGTGAACAAGGAAAACTCAAAACAGCTTTTAAAAAGAGGTCACATTACTTATATTAACCCTTAGAGTCCATGAGTAAATATTTATAAAGTTATAAGTAAATGCTAAGTTATACACAACATGCAAAAATTTTAAGTAGTTTACATTATAGATATAAAATCATAATGACCTGCTATTTCTTGCCCTGACACTATAAACTACTCCACTATTAAATAATAATACTAAAATGATTAGAGGTATCCAAAGAAAGAAATGATTTGGAGAATCAAATGGGATAGAAGAAAGGATGCCTCTGAACATTTCCTAAATTCTGCATAATCCTGAAGATATACATTGTATTTCTTTTCCAAAGTGTCAAGCTGTGAAGCCCTCATAGCTACTATTCATGAAACTAACAAATTTATTGAAATAATTTATCGAATAATCAAGCAATTTTAAAAACACACAAAGGAATAAGCACATGAAGCAGACACTCTTTAGAATCAACATTTGTCAAAGTGAACCAAATTAGAAAATAATTACAGCATAATTCTCAGTGCACAATAGATATAATAATAACGAAGTAAGAAACGGGGAAAATGAAAATAGCATTTACTATATAACAAATCATTTAATGTAATAACATAATTTTCGCTAAGTTTCCTTGAGTTTTTGGAATTATTATCTTAGACATACTCATATCTGTGCATTTCATTTCTGTTATTATTATTAAATATGATTTGGTAAATATTATTTTAAAAGAATTTATCTTTAATATCAGACACACAATTATTACTCAAAGAGCATTCATCACCCACCTAATTTTTTCTTTAATTTCTTTGATTTCATCTTCTGTGCTCTCTTCAACATTTGCTGAGCAGTAGCAATATCCTTGAAGCCCCTATTAAAAGATTGAATTTAATAAAGGCAAAACAAATATCCAGACCATATTAATATATGCAAATGCATATAAACATACATATCTGAACTATATTATACTAAAACAAATTTAGATTCCCATTTAAGAATCTGTAATTTAACAGATACACAGTTTCTTAAAAACGAATTAATTCCTAAAGCCTTGAAAAATATCTACCCTGAACATTTAAAAGTCTCTCAATTTCTTCATATTTTAGTGTAAAATACACCACATACCATTCTTTTGAAATTTTTTCTTCTTTTTCAGTTTTTAGCAAACTCTTTCTGCTGGTCTTTGATTCAGGTGTCCAGGATAAAGTCCTATTTTCTGATCTGGCAATAGAAAAAAACTACACTAACTGAATCAACACAAGTATATCAGCACTTTTTAAAACTACAAGCTGTTTATGTTGTCTCAAACTTGGAAATAAAATCCATTTAAATTACAGAAAAACTTTATCTTGAAAAGTAATAAAAGTCTGCCATTAATTTAAAATGTTTACATTTCAATTACTTGAAGCATATTTCAATCCTTTTGTCGAAAGAAATGCAGCACTGGAATTTTTATTTTAATCCTTATCTCTACCTATATAATAGTATTTAAAAGTTCACTTGTTTACAACAATTAATGACATTATTTCACTGACACTTCACTTTTGTTGTTACTTTAATGAAGCGACTTCACACATTTTTTTTTACTGAAAACCCCATAAAATGATTACACTTTTAACATTAAATGCTTTTCCATCTTCTAAATAAGTAAATTTGTACATAATTTTCATCATTTTATCACTTTTGTAATAAGTGTAATACTCTCCGCATGGGCTGATCCTCTAACAGAGTAATTTAGCTTACCTGCTACGAAACTGCGCATGTTCTGACGAAAACAAATCGTCTTTCTCATTACATAGCCATGCTTGAGCTGGATGACTTGGTAAATTCAGTGAAGTATCATCATATTTTAAGGTTCCAGAGAACTTATCAGGAAAATAATGTATATTAAGTATAAAATACATTGAAAAATTCTAGCATTTATATCCTATTACTTTACATGCATACTGCTGAGTAGCTTCCCAAGGGAAACACATATAAAAATTGAAAATTATAATAAAATTAAATTTATGTAATACACATATAAATGTCCTTTATTGTAGTGGTGAGGGATATGTTTTTTGGTATTGTTTGTATATACAGAATGATTAATTGCAAAGATCTTAAAAATATCAGAAAACAAAAACTTCAAAGATTATCAAATAAATAACAGATATTGCAGTCCATTGACCTCTGACTGAGAATCTTCAGCTGTTGCCCTCTTAATGCATATTTTTGTATTTTTAAAGTGCTGTCAACTAGTGATTTTAGTCTACTGCCAAATATGCAGCTGAAGTATATCATTTTTTTTTTTTGCTACTGTGAAATAAAGTGTTGAAAGAAATCCAAAATAAAGAAAAAAAGAGAAGCAAATCAAAGAAAAGCTATATGAAAAATTACATCTGGGGATGAGGAGGAAGTCAGAGGCTTCTAAAAGTAATTGTGTTTTTCAAGTCAATAAATTGCATTATTAATCACTGCAGCACAGCATAACCTTAAAAAATGAGCAAAAATGGAGCACTAAGAAATTTCCATGACATGTTACCTTTGGCCAGTGCAGCTGGTTTGGGAGAAGCAGTGTTTGTGAAGGGAAGCGGGTGGAATCTAAAGTTAGCCATTCTTTCTCTAAGGCAGCCTGCACAAATAATAAACATTAATGTACATAATTCAGTTTGTATAACTTTTACAAAGAGTCTTTTACATTGTCTTTTATACTACAAATGTTAAGAGAATATATCGGAATTTTTATTTACAGGAAAATGTGCTACTTGCTATTGTGAGATGTTATACTTCTGTTTAATGCAAACATTGTAAAAAAAAAAAAAAAAAAAAAAAAAAAAAAGACTTTTCATCCCTAAGTGGGATAAAGTGAGAATTTGAGTACTCAAGTGTTCCAAAAAATACGAGGTGCAAATTGTTCAGTGTATTTAACTGTTTGATAACCATGATTCTGAGCCAACTCCAGATGTAACTGAGGGAAATAATTCTTTATCTTTTTATAATGCAAATTTTAATATTTTCCACCAAACCTCACTATTGAAAATTTATGGTATTTTGACACATTAGTATCAGTTTTTCCATAAACACTGTCTATAAGATAGCTTTTACTTAATTTTTTCAAAAATTTCACAAATTTTCTGAAGTGTGTGAATGATAAAAAATATAAATTTAAACTTTGAAATACTATTATAGCTCCCTCCACTATTTATCTTAAAACATCTTTACTCCATTTATCTAATTACCAAATTTATCTTATCTTTTGACAATGGAACTATACTAAATGTTACATCATTTAGGATATAATTATCTAAATTTTATTACCTGGATTAGCTAATATGGTTTAGAATAAACTTCTGTGGTTCTATAATGTTTTTCGAATCTTTACAAAAAAGATCAGAATGCCCATGAACTTGTTTTTTAAAAGGTTCTAAAAAAATAAGACATTTGTTATTTTTATTTTTAAAGATTTATTTTTTAAATTTAATTAATTTATTTAGATTTTATTTATTTATTTGAGAAAGAGATAGCAAGCATAAGCAGGGGGAGGGGCAGAGAGAGAGGGGAAGCCGACTCCCCAGTGAGCACAGAGCCCTATGTGGGGCTTGATCTCACAACCCTGGGATCATGACCTAAGCCAAAGGCTCAGACTAAGCCACCCAGGTGCCCCTTTTTAAAGATGTATTTATATATTTTAGAGAGAGGGAAAGCACGAGTGGCGGTGGGGAGGGGGGCGAAGGAGAGAGAATCTCAAGCTGACTCCACACTGAGCAGGAGCCCTACATGGGGCTCAATCTCATGACCCTAAGATCATGACCTGAGCCAAAACCAAGAGTTGGACGCTTATCTGACTGTGCCACCCAGGTACCCCAATAATCAAACATTTATGATTTAAAAACTAGAACTATATTCTGAGGAGAACTAAACGCAATTTTCCATTTATACAATTTCAGTGTTTCTTGACTATATCTTGAAAGACCATTGGGAAGGAAAGACTAAGACATCCTGACTACGGGCTAGCAGTGCAATGACAGACTTTTACTTATAGAACTTAGTCTTAGAATACCTATTTAAATTCATGTTATTTAAATACGTATGTAAATAGGGCACCTCCACTCAGTTGTCTGACAGGTACATTGTCCAATTTTTTCCAGGCAGACATATATCATAGTTATATATCAGTTATACATGTTTTAAGAATACATATCTGGCTTAAAAGTGCTATCTGATGCAAACAGGATTCAAGGCTCAGATTTTTTAATTCTTTCTTTTGTATGGCAAATAAAGAAAAAGCCAGTTCTATCCCATGAAAGATCAAGGTCCATGGAATAGCAGCTATTATCAAATTCGTATTCTTACTCTGGTGAAAACTACTAACGTGAAGAGAGAATGTGAAGATGTGGAGACAATATGATAAAAGGCAATGTACCAGAGGATTCTTGGAAGATGGTGGAGTAGGAAGAACTGGGACCCTGTCTCCCAACCTAGAAAATGATTGCACTTACAGAATCTATCTGATATAACTATTTTGGAACTCTGGAGTCTATTGAAGGCATATAACTTCCAGGGGAAAACTTGGATGGTAAATTGTGGTTAATTTTAGTCAATTTCAGCTCTTAGCACAGTAGTCAGCTTTTAGCACAGCTACCTAACTCTATCCCCAGGCCCTGAGTTAGTCAGCTATTCATGTGTTCCAGGATTAGCTTGCACATAGCTTGTAGAGCCAGGGTGGACAATGAGGACCCTGTCCTCCAAATATGGTGATCTGTGCACTGATCATTGATTACTTCTGATCACAGAGGTGCAAAGAGGTGTACTTCCCCTCTTGTTGCAACCCCCTGCCCTACCAGCTAAGTGATTTCCAGGGAATTTAATGGGCTGGTGTCCTTCCCCACCCTTTCATTTTTCTCTTTTTCATCTTTTGGAGCCAGATATCAAAGACTAGGATGCTCATTTTTTTTTAAAAGGCTAGAATATTCTAAAGCATTTGCATATATGTGGGAAATTAGAAGGTCAACATACATATCCAAGGAAAGGCACAGACTCAGAAAAGACCTGAGAAGACCTTAAATTTATAACTCAGGCTGATCCTCAGCCCAGAAACAGCCTACAATAATACAAAAACAAACATAATAAAAGCAAAAACAAAACCCCAGCAAACCGTGGGGAAGAGAATCTAATTTCTAGAATTACCATAATTATTACATTCAATGTCCAATTGTAAATAAAAAAGTCACAAACCATTCAAAGAAACAGAAAAGTTTATGGCCCATTCAAAGGAAAAATAAATAAATCAACCAAAACTATCCCTAAAAAAAGACCTCAGGGCAAATTTACTAGACAAAGATTTTAAAATAATTGTTTTGAAGATAGCCAAAGAACCAAAAGGAGAGAAAATGATGTATAAACAAAATGGAAATATCAATAAAGAGATAAGAAATCTAAAGAGAAATCAAGAAAAAATTTTGGAGCTGAAAAGTACAGTAGCTGAAATGAAATATTCCCTAGTGGAATTCATTAGAGAGATCTGTCTCTGAGTAGGCAGATAAAAGAATTAGTGAACTTGAAGATGGACAATGGAAATTAACAAGTTTGAGAAATAGGAAAAAAAAAGATTGAAGAAAAATGAATAGAACCTAAGGAATCTGTGAGATACCATCAAGCAGACCAACATATATATCATGGAAGTCATAGAAGGGGTAGAGAAAGAAAGAAACAGAATGCATATTTGAAGAACTAATAGCCAAAATTTTCCCATATTCAATGACAGACCTGAATATAAACATCCAAGAAACTCTAAGAACTTGAAATACAATGAACTCAGAGACTCACACCAAGACACATAATCAAACTTTCAAAAAGTCAAAGACAGAATCTTGAAAGAAGCCAATGAGAAATAACTGTCACATACAAGGAATCCTCAATAAGACAGCTAGCAGATTTCTTATCAGAAACTTTGAAGTCCTGAAGGCAGTGAGCTGATATATTCAAAGTGCTAAAAGTTAAACAAAAACAAAAAACAAAAAAAAACCTGTCAACCAAAATTCCTATATTGTCAAAACTGTTTCAAAATCAAGAGAGAAATTAAGATAGTCCCAGATAAACAAATGCTGAGAAGTTTATTACCTTTAGATCTGCCCTGAAAGAAATGCTAAAGGGAGTCCTGCAGGTTGAAATGAAGACACAAGCAGCAATAGGAAGTCATATGAAAAAAACCAAAGATCTCAGTAAAGATAAATACATGGGAAATTATAAAAGCCAATATTATTGTAACAACAGTTTGTAACCCTACTTTTTGTTTTCTACATGATTTAAGGAGACTAATACATAAAAAAACAATTAGTAGTTCAAAAGCTAGTATTATTGTAACTTTAGTTTATAACTCTACATTTAGTTTCCTACATAACTTAAAACACTAATGCATTTAAATGAATTTTGGTTTATGTACATAAACGATATCAACAGAAAGGGGTGGAGATGGAGCTGTAAAGGAGCAAGTTTGGGGATGCTACAGAAGTTAAGAGGGTATAAATTCAAACTGCAGTGTTATAACTTTAGAATATTAAGGGGGATTGAGGAGTTATTGTTTAATACCTATATAGTTTCAGTTTTACAGGATGAAGAGAGTTCTGGATATGGATTAAATGGTGGTGATGGTAAAATAACTTTATGAATGTATTTAATACCATTGAATGTACACTTAAAAATTAAGGTGGTAAATTTTGTTTTATGTGTATCTTACCGAAATTTTTAAAATTGGAAGAAAAATTTTAAAAGTAATGTGCCACTTGAGAACTAACTGTGGAAAGGACCAGTATCGCCAGGCAAGGAGCTTTATTTATATACACTGTTGTGTATACACATACACACAACATTTTTTCTTTTAAATACCTGCCAACCACCTCCTATTTTATATTCTCTGGGACTCCAGCTGCTTTCTTCCTCCAGTAGGACAAAAACTCACAAAGAGTGACTTCTTTGCCATATCACATGGATGTTGATGAAATCTCTTTCTTAAGCTATACAAAGTCTGGGGGAAAATTTAGTCTTTAAATTGATATCTTAAAGTGCAGAAGACTTTGAAAATAGTTTTTCTTGGTTTTTAATGCAAGGTCACAAATTTTTAGAAGATTCCAGAACAATTCTTTAATCACTATCTCAGAAATTTCTAGAAGCATGAAGAGAAGGCTTAGTATAAAATACTAAAGATACTTTAGTAATTATATAATCACAAACAAAAAATGTTACCACAACTACTGATTTATGTGAGTTCAAGCTTATTAATATCTAGTATATTTGGCAGTACTTTGAATGTTGAAAAAAATCTCAAAATGTCAAGAGGAATTGGCCAAGATTATAAATATACTACTGTTTTAAAAATGTATATTAATATATCATGCTTATCACTGGAAATTTATACAAATTTTAGTTACGGCTTAAGAAAACCTTCTGTTCAGATATTCTTTAACTTACAACTGAGGATCTGGAAAGCTTTCTGGTTATTAGAAGACTACTAGCAAATTTACTTACATATTAAAAATGAACTTGAACTTGGATAGATCTGTAACTTTGTGTTCACAACCAAATGTTTGATCAGATACACATGTATTTGGCTTTTGACCAGAGAAGAAATCATTATTTTACAATTCAACTTTGAGAGTCTAGAATATAAGGCCATCAGGAAGAAGAGCTACAAATAACACTCTTGTTTATTTGGGTGTGTATATGCAAAATTTTTCAGGCCATTTGTAATCTTTTCATTTGATGCATGAAACTGGGATCAGACTTGCCCAAAGTCACAAGTCAGTGAGAATTGAACAAGTCCTAGAAATGCTAAAAGCCAGGATTTGATGTTTTTCTCCCTCCCTTTGCTATCTCCTCCCCTGTCCCAACACTTTCCTCCTCTTCTGCCCAAGTTGCCTCTTACTATCCCCAAAATAATTCTTTCTAATGCTTCCTGATAACTTTAGGAGCATCTTAGAATCCTTACAGTTTGAAAACTTGGCCCATTTTGAATCTCAAATCTCACTTTCTAAACACTCTCCTCTGGGGTGCGTGGGTGGTTCAGTCGGTTAAGTGTCTGACTTCAGCTCAGGTCATGATCCCAGGGTGCTGGGATGGAGCTCCATGTGGGGATCTGTGCTCAGCAGGGAGTCTAGAGATTCCCTCTCCCTCTGCCCCTCCCCTGGCTGTGCTCTCTCTCTCAAATAAATAAATAAAATCTTAATAAATAAATAAATAAACCCTCTCCTCCATCCTCAATGCAAAACATGGTGGCTTATATTGTTGATATATGCTATATGTTACATGCCATTGTTATATGCCATGCATACCTCTTTTCAACAACAAAATGTCACTTTAGTCTTTTTCTTTGCCTATAATTTAGATTGCATTTGTTTATTTTCCCATAATGTACTGGAATATGTAATACTCTGTAAAGTTAATTTGAGATAGGGATCAAACATGAACTCCAAAATTGAAAGTTGCCCAGCTTGACACATTTGTCTTCTTCTCAAAAATTATTCCTGAAAACTTACTGAATTTTACTTTGGTCTGAGACAAAAAACAAATCCAAATTTGACTGTTGTGGTTTCCTATAGTTATGTTATATTAGCTTTTCTCATCTTCTCTAGGTTTAGGGAACCATAAGAGGACTTGTAATGTTTAAATTTAAAGATAACTTTATTGGTTTTTTATATATTGGCCTCTACACAGTATTAAGTAACAGAGAAAATAAACCTTATTAAATCAAGTCAACAAATAAAAGTATCAACTAAAATTACTTTATAATTTAAAAGGTGCAAAATAAAAGTGCAACTGTAGATCACTATGCCACATTAGACTTAACATACCTCTTATTTAGATATTTATTTGTTATTACAGATATTTTATGGCAAGGTGGCAAAAATCCCCCCTAAAAAAGATTGAGACCTAAGTTTATTAAAACTTCTGCTAAAATAATTCTTTCAAAAAGGTTATTCACTGTATGAAGACTAATATATCATAATTAAAAAAAAAAGGTTATTCACCTTGCACTGTGAACTCAAAGCCCAATAAAATGTCTTATTCATCACTGTTTTCAAGGTTCATTATGAGCAATATATAATAGGTGCTTAATGCTGGGAGGCAATTCTCCATGGGTCTCTATTTCTGCATGTCTTGTGACAGCTTTCTTTCCAGACTATCTTTTCAAGGATCTTGATATAGCTAACACCCTGGGAAGATATAGTGTTTTCCCCCGTGTTAGAGGGCACTGTGTTACCCAGGACTCATGTGGTATGAGCCATGTTGGTTCAACTGATAGGGTTTGGACATGGTTCACAGTGGAGGAAGGAGCTAAAGTTATCTTGTGAGTAGGGCTTTTATTTTATTTTATTTATTTATTTATTTATTTATTTGACACAGAGAGAGAGCCAGCGAGAGAGGGAACACAAGCAGGGGGAGTGGGAGAGGAAGAAGCAGGCTCCCAGCAGAGAACCTGATGTGGGGCTCGATCCCAGAACGCCGGGATCACGCCCTGAGCTGAAGGCAGACGCTCAACGACTGAGCCACCCAGGCGCCCCTGAGTAGGGCTTTTAGGCTAATTCAATGTACTGTTGTTATTGCTTCTATATCTGAATTGTAAAGTAGAAATTGATGTATTACATGTTTTACTTTTCACCCCATAAGTGCCAGAGGGGCTTATCCCCATAGGGGAAGAGTTGCAGGTAGAGAAGTGTTAGTGTGATAAATTCTAGTAATTTGACACCTGTTGGAGGACCGATGGGATGGGGACAGGATTTAGTTTGAGTATCTCTACCCTCTGATGTTTTAAAATGTGAACTCAAAATCATGTATTTTCCTTCAGGTGTTTTCTAATTCCATGTAGAATATGTGTAGGAGAGATACCTAGAATCAAAGGACAATAGAAACACCTGGAGTGCTATAAAGCTAAGAAGAAACTTCATCAGTCACTTGATGCCATGGAGAAAGGGATTAGAATCGAGGGACAAACAAGGTGAGGGTGACCTGGTAAACATGCCACTTTTAGTTGAGAAACCATATTAGCTCAGCCTGTAAGAGAAACCAGAAATACAACAGCCACAATAAAGCTTGAAAACAAGCCTCAAAAGAATCTCTGCCCATATGCTATCTGCCTGCAAGATTAAAATTCAATCCTATTCAGAGAAAGAAAACATCTTGTAGGGTCTTTACACTTTTCTCCCATATATGTCTGATACTTAATCAAAGGTTAAATGCTAAAAAAGAGAATTGACTGACTCAAAATGCAAGAGATATACAGTCAATAGAAATAAACCTACAAGTGATCCAGGTGTTGCAATTAACTAAGAAAGCTTTGAAAATATCATACTTGGTATGTTCAAGAAAATATAGGAAGTGATAGAAAACTTCAATGTAACTGGGATTTACAATAAATAATCAAGTAAAAATTCTAGAACTAAAAAATAGAATAACTAAAATTAAGAATTCAAAATATAGGCTAAAAATGATTAGGTATCTCAAGAGAGATGATTAGTAAACTACAAGATAGGTCAGTAGGAAACATCCATATTAAAATACAGAAGCAGGGGCACCTGGGTGGCGCAGTCGTTAAGTGTCCGCCTTCAGCTCAGGGCGTGATCCCGGTGTTCTGGGATCGAGCCCCACATCAGGCTTCTCCACTAGAAGCCTACTTCTTCCTCTCCCACTCCCCCTGCTTGTGTTCCCTCTCTCGCTGGCTGTCTCTCTCTCTGTCAAATAAATAAACAAAATCTTTTTAAAAAAATAAAATAAAATACAGAAGCAAAAAAAAGAGAACAAATCAAAAGAGAGTCTAAGAGACACATGTGAAATGGTGAGAATTCTAACGTATACATTTTTGGAACCACTTTCCCTCAAAGAAGAGAAATAATGAAAAAGATTAAATGTTTGAAATAACTGGCTATGAAATTTCCAAAACTGATGAAAGACATAAATCACAGATTCAAGAAGCCATATGGCCTCCTTACTACAAGCAGAGTAAATACAAATAAAATCACACCATCACTGAAAACCACAGAAAGTGAACCTTAAAAGTAGGCTGGGGAATGGGGGTGTGAGGATAATATCTTTAGAGAAGAAAAAATAAGACTTATTACTAACTTTTCAACAGAGTTCATGAAAGTCAGAAGCCAATGAAATAGCATCTTTAAACACCAAAACTTTACCTAGAATTCTATACGTAGAGAAGATGTCCTTTAAAATTTAAAGTAAGAGAAATGTTCAAGCAATAAAAAAGACTCACCTGAAGTTAACTAATTACTAAAGAAAATCCTTCAGGGAAAGGAAAATGAATCCAGATGGAATCATGTTAATGTAGGGAGAAATGAAATACATGGAAAAACAACCACAAACTAACAAGCTAATGAAGGGGGAAAAAGGAAAAACAAACAAACAAAAAACTTGATTCATGCAAGAGAAGTCGATAAAAAACTAAAAGGAAATAAGGAACACATAGGACAAGCAAAAAACAAATACAAAGATGGTATTTATAAACCTAATTATACTCTTATTAAAATAAATTAAAATAGTCTGAATATGTTAATGAAAAAAATGTCAGAGTAGAATATAAAAATAAGCAAAACCCAATTATATACTCTTATAAGAGTCACACTTTAAATATAAAACAGAGAAATGTTGAATGGGAATGGTTAGAAAAATATATACTACTATAAAATTACTAGCCAAAAGAAAGCTGTAGGTTTGAAAATATTGGAGAAGGAACCACTAAGGCATTTAGTTAAAGAAGGAAACTATATCAAAGAAGGGAATTTTATTATGATGAAAGGATCATTGATACAATGTCTTAACTATGTATGCCCTAAGTACGAGGCAAAATTTGACAGAACTAAAAGGTCATTGAGAAAAACCCACAATCATAGTAAGAGATTCTAGCATTTTTCTGTCAATAACTGATAGAATTCCTCTGCCCCAAATCACTAAGGATTAAGAATTTTTTTTAAAACAACAATTAATAAACCTGAAATAACTGAGATTTTAGTAACAATATACTTAACATTCCTTTCAAGTGCACATGGAACATTTCTCCAAATAGAATATATGCTGAGACACACTTTTAGGAAACAAATAAATCAATCTCACATCAAACTCTTCCAGAAAACAGAAACAGAGGAAACACTTCCCAATCAAATGTATAAAGCCAACATAACCTTGACACCAAAACCTAGATTAGGAGTTTTATAAAAAAGAAAATTTACAGGTCTAACTTCTTCTTGAATATAAATGCTAATCCTAAACAAGTATTAATAAACCAAATTCAGAGATATGTAAAAAAGATAATACATTATAGCTAAGTTGGTTTATTTGAATATGAGATTTAATGTTTGAAAATCAATGTTATATGCATAAAAAGTATTCGATAAAATCCAACTCATATATAAAATCATCATCATCATATTAACCTCTTGGAATGGTAAAGGTATGTTAAGGATGGTTACTTCCTTAATTAAATCTAGAGTTTCTACAAGAAACCTATTTAAACATCTTATTTAGTGGTGGAATATTGAAAGCTTTCTCTCAGAGACCAGACTAGAAAATGATGTCTGCTAATATCACCACTATTCAACACTTTCCTGGAAATAGTAAGGCAAGAAAAAGAAATAAAAGCCATAAGAAGTGGAAAAAAAGAAATAAAATTGTAATTATTCTCAGATGACATGATTGTATATACAGAATATAAAAGACCTGCGAGACAACCTACTAAAATTAATAAGTGATTTCAGCAAAGTGACTGAATATAAGGTCAACATACAAAAATAAACACAATATCAGAAAACATAAAATATCTAGAAATAAGTCTAAGCAAAATTATACAAGACTACTATGAAGAAAACTAGAGTATGTGGACAGAAATTTTAAATGGTTTACATAAGTGGTAGGACAGTCTATTTTCATGGATTTAAAAAAGTAATAGTCTAAAAATATCAGTTCTTCCAAGTTGATTTATAGATTCATTTGCCCCAAGGGAACATGACCCCTTCCTCACACTATACACAAAAATTAATTCTAGATGCATCCAGACTTAAATGCTGAAAATTAATAAGGTTTCTAGAATATCTTAATGATCTAAGAGTAAGCAAAGATTTCTTATATGTCAGAACAATTAAAAATTTTTTAAATTTGAAATTAGAAAAGTTCTGTTCATTAAAATTAACCATAAAGACACTGAAAAGGTTAGCCCCAGAGGTTAGACAGGAAATTTGCAAGGGAAAACAGAGTAGTATTCAGAATATATAAAGAAGTTCTACAAATCAATAAGAAAAAAAGATGTACAACCCAATGGAAAAATACACAAACACTTGATTATGTCACAAAAGTAACTAAATGGTCATAAAGCATGCTAAAAGATATTCAACATTATTAATTATGACAGAAATGCCAATTAAAACAACCATAAGATACCACCACAAACTTACTGGAATGGAAGAAAAAGACATGAAAATACAAAGTGCTGGTAAAGATAGAACTCCCCTAAAACTCTCATATTCTGCTGATAGGACTATAAACTGATATAATCACTATAGAATAACATTAGGCACTATCTACTAAACACAGGTAAACATTAAGGCTCAGAAATTCTATTCCTAAAAGTAGTATGAATATGCACATCAGAAGACATGCACAAGAATGTTCATAGCATTTGGACATAATAGGCAATACTAGAAATAACAACAAATATCTTCCAATAGTAGTACAGACTTTTAAAAAGTAGTATATTCAAATAATAGGTAAAAAGTGGTATTTGCAAAAGAGTGGTATATTTACTACACTCAACAACATAGATAAATCTCACAGACATATTATTACGTGAAAGAAGAGTACATACTATATGATTCCACATACAGGAAGTTCATAAATAGGGAAAACTAATGATGGAGTTATGAATACTAGAGAGGCATGAGGAAGTCTGGGAGTGTTCATATGTTCTATATCTTCATCCGAGTAGTGTTTATGTAGTGTAACTGTCTAGAGAAGAGGAAGTACAGGGAGTAAAACCAGAATGTGAAAAGCAAGGGCTTTATACAATAAAATGGTTCTCAATGGGTTGGGAGCATATGGAAGCCACAGGAAAGAAGTGGCATAGATGTCTGGATAGTGTGCTACCTTACTATGGAATACTTAAATAACAATTTATAGAAGGTGTTTTCATTTTCCTAGGCAACAAAGAACTACAAAATGTTGTTAAGCAGGGCATAAATAAGCTCAGAGTTATATTTAATGAAGGATAACTGATAAAAAAAAAAACCAATCTGGTCAAAGAGCACACAGAAACTCTTGTAAATATTCTATGACCATGTTTATCTACTGTACATGCTTGTAAAGTATATAAAGAAGATATTAAGAAATTAGAAGCATACTTTTTCAAGTGTTGTTTAAAAAAATCTATAACATAGTGTTAAGAGGATAAAAATCCTTGAAATTGATTTAGCTCCAAAGTAGTATGCTAAAAAAATTTTAAGACCAATATTTATATTTTGTAGTTGGTACTTACTTCATCAAATGTAAAATCCTCTAAGTTTATTTCTTCATATTCTTCTTCAGATTCTTCATTCTTAATAGCCTCTAAAGCTGTTGTCAGTTTCTTTCTTAAAAGAAAGCCCTTCCAAACTGCCTAAACAAAAATTTAAAGCATGTTATACAAGGTTATAGATCAAACTACAAACCAGATTCTCTGTGTTATCCCATTAGGAAGATAAAACATCTAAGACCTTAGTTTAATGGCTCAATAATCTGTTTTTTGAACTTTATGTGACACTTAAAACTGTAAGATAAATTAAACAACTGCATGTGTCTAAAGTTCTGAATCTCAGGAGACTTTCCTTGTGGTAAGCAGAAAAGAATCTCTAAAACTCCCTCAACTGCACATGTAGGTCAACCAATCAATTATCTGACAATTCCACCAGGACCCATTCTAAACTAAGAAGAAAGAGATATAAAGGAAAACCAATTTTTCTAATTTTCAAATAATTATGTATAAAATAAACTAACATACATTTAGGAAAATTTCAACATATACAAATGGCCGTATTAGAGAGGTACTATCCTGGCCCATAACTAACTATTAACTAATTTCATTTTAAAATAAACTAAGCACACAATAATAGAATTAAAACTATTCAGGTTCCTCAATAATGTTGGAGTAGAGAAAGCTTTCCCACCCATAACTCCAAGAACATGGTAATTTTTAAAGAATAAGTACTAGGTAATGAGCTCCAGGATACATTAAGTGTAAAAAAACAAGAGAGAAACAAGTGTGTATTGAATGCTACAATTTATCTATGAAAGATTGTATATAAATATATAATAAACATATGAATTATATAAACATATATATTTAAATTTATATATGTATATGTGGTTGCTAATATTTAAAAAGGAAAAGTGTAGCTAGTAAAATTAATTTTAAAAATTATTAAGTATAGAGGCAGAAAATAGGATAGAAGATTCAGCAACAGAAGCCAGACTTCTCTGAATATACCCTTCTTTGATTTGACTTTGGAATTGTGCATATGCTTAAGATAATCATGAAATAAACAAATATGAAATAAAAAGGAATTCCTGAAGAAATAGAAAAATATGTTTCATGCTATAGGCATAAACACACAGAATTTATTTAAAGTGACTTTAAAATAGATTTATTTGACTATCTTCCTAATGAAATATACTCAAAAGAAATTTCATTACAAAAGATACCTTCAATATGTTTTCATATTCATATTGTTAGTATTAATATTGGTATTGTTATTACAGAAAATATATTTTTCTGTAGAAAATAGCCAGATTATATATAACAATAGAAGTCACTCAGAACCTCTGCAGCAACCAACCAGAAAGCTAAACCACAACCTCAGCAACAATTAGCCAAGAATGGTCAAGACTTGGTCAATCAATGACTGTCAGTCTCCCTATTTTTATCCCACTTCTTACTCCAGACCAACCAGAGATAGCCAAATATGCTTCCCAACCAATCACAGAATATGCCACACTTCCAGCTGCCCGCTTTCTACCTTCCCCATACCAAAAACCTCCAATTAGACCATATCTGAAGACCTCTCTCTCTCTTTTTCCTACTCCCCTCCCTGCCTTTGAGCTTATGCCAACGGCAATGGATGGTGGCTGACTCCCTTGCTACAGCACTCTCTGAATAAATAGCCTAGTTTGTTTTATTTTTCTCATTTGCATGGTCCTTGTTTATCTCCACTATGTATGTGCATGTAAACACAGGCACAGATGCACAGAGACACACACACACACAGAAGGGGGAATGAAAAGTAGAAAACAAAAAAAGAACAATTATGTTAATGTCATTCATTGGAACCAGAATTTTCCATAGAAGAAAAGAGATGCAAATATAAAATCAAATAAGTAAAAATCCTATAGTCCTAAATTTAATTTTAAAATACCAGTGTGAACCCATGGTACTTTTTTTTTCTTAAAAATATGTATTTGTAAGCTCATCATTATAATGAAAAAAATTTAAAAACAATGACCATACCAGTAGTAACAACACTCCTAAAATCCTAATGCATTCCTAAAACCCAGACTGGTCTCTAAATATTCCCACTAAAGAAATCAAAGATCTTTAGAGCAATGACTGAGTCCAGGCCTAGGTAAAAGTGTATACAAAATGAACCTAAACATCATGGCACATTAAAAAGCAAGGGAAATTTAAAAAACCAATGAATTGTGTCACAAAAGATTAACTTGAAGCTAACTTGGCCAAATAAGGGACAATCTGAGCATCAATAAGAATGAAACAGCAATGGAATTAAATACATCATATATTTTAAAAATTCATGTGTACATTATGATAGAACATATTATGGTCACCTCTGAAGTATGCTAGGAAACCTCATTAATCTAAAAATTGGTAAAATGGCATCAAGCATTTAACCTACCTTTCCAGTACGAACTGTACCTCAAGGTAACTAAATAGTCAATTAAACTAAGTTTCTCTTTACTGACATATTTTAGTTAATAAATGAAGAAATTGAATGTAGAGTATCAATATTTTACAAACTGTTAATACAAGAATTGATTGATCTAGGCAATGATTATCAATGGTCACTGGTATTCCGAAAAGAGAGGCGACTAGACATTATGTACCTCCTCACTGTAATACATACCACCACTTATGAAGTATTCTTGATAAAAAACCAAACCTAAGACACATGAAATTTTAGAAACCACTGTCAGCTTATAGAAAACAAGGGAGCAAAAAACATGCAAGTGATACCATGGGAATGCATCTGGCAAAACACAGAAAGTAGAAATCTGCAGGACAAAAGACCTGGTTTCCTTAATAAATAAATTGCAAGGAAAAAAGAGAGGGTATTCTTAAAAGACTTAACATTTAAACTGAAGGCAAAGTAATGACCTTATTTATATTTTGATCAAGAAAAATCTATAAACAAACATTTATAAAACAGTAGAGAAATCTGAATACTGATATTTGGTGATAATTAAAAATAATTTTCAATTTTTAGGTTGGTAATTACTGTACTTAAAATAATACATCCTATAGAAATTCATACTGAAATACTTATAAAAGAAATGATATCTGCGATTTATTTCAAATAATCTGGTGATGAGTGGGGAGAGGTGGGTTGGTTATAGAAGATATCAAAGTGACCTGCAGACTTAGGGAAAAAAGAGTCTAAAGGGAACTCTTTAGTCCAGGCCTTCAACAAGAATCGGCTCACTGTGGTTCACAATGGATCCAGCTCCACTCATCAGGGATCAGACTTCTATTCTACAAAGCTCTAGAATGAATTACACAGTGTGTGTCTTTCTGGTGTGACACATATAGACACTTCCCTCCTGAATCTGCAATAGGGTCAAGGATTCAAGTTCCAGCCATCTCTATTCAGTTTATGAGAAATAATGGTAATATATATAACATGTTCAGATTCTTCTTCTAGCTTTTTTGTTTCTCTCAAGGTTTTAACTTTTCCCCAGTAATCCATCCACAATAAATTCATCTTTCTCACACTTTCAAACTAATTCCCTGGCCAGGCAATTCTACCTATATTAGACATATATGACATCTTTTTTTCCCTTCAACTACTATCAACTCCCACATCCAGAACATACCATATATTTGTTCCCTGTTAAAATCCTTCACGTATCTCCAGCCATGTTCATCCTGTATTTTCCAGTTGTTACAAGAGTTCAGTTTTACTATAACTTATTAGTCCAGTAATATGAAATTCTAGGATCTTTCATTTCCACTATCTTTTATACCTAGAATTCCATTCTCTTACATATTTACAATGAACCCTATCTATGTCTCAAGGTGTATCCTATATCCTTTATATTAGTTGGGGCAAGCTATGTATGATAACAAAAATATCCAAAAATGTATAGTAACTCAAAAAACAATAGCTTATTTCTTAATCACCTAACAAACATTGAGAGGCTAAAAAAGACAATGGGGCAGCACTTTAACATAAAGTGATTCAGGTATCCAGATATTGCTGCCTCTACATTCCTGACAGACAGCTTCCAACAATGCCTCAGAAGCTGTCTTCATTTCAACCAACCAGAAAGGATAAAGAATATGAAGGAATGTCTGTGGCACGTTTAATGAGCCAGATATGGAAGTGGTGCATATATCTTTCATTCATATTGTATGGACTGGAACTCAGAAAAAGGGTCATGTTAAAGTGAAAGGGAAGATGGGATATCTAGTCAGGCTGTATGCTTGGAAGAAGAGGAGAATGTGTGGTTTGGTGAGCAGAGAGCAGTCTCTATGACATCCACCATAAAATTTCCATTTTGCTCCTTCTAAAGCCCAGGCTCTTTCTATTATATCACACTCTGCTCTCCAGGATGGCTAGGCAATCTAGAATTCATATTTTAATATGAATGCTTTAAGAAACTAGATGATTGTTCTCAGGAGATGAGAAAATGAAATTCAGAGGACTTCAATAATTTTAAGTAGCATGATGTACAACAAAAGAGACTCATTCTAAGTCGCAGAAAAAGGCTAGATTATGCTTACTTTTGTTACAGATACACAGAAGCTCAACAAAAGAACATTCAGCAGAGATATTAGTCACTGAACTATCTTTCACAAAGTAGTGAATTTCTCTTTATTGAACAGAATGAAGAAAAGTTTAATATCCATGTACCATCAGTGCTGAAAAAGTATTGCTCATCAACTGATGACAGTAGGGAGTTTGGTCTGCATGATACATTCATTCCTCACGTAGCAGAATAATATTTTGAGATAGTAACTGGGGTTCTTTCTTTTCTTCAGAGTTTCCCTGAATCCATTGCCCTACCCCGACTCCCACCACCATTCAGGCATCAGTAACACCTTTGCCTATGCATTGCCTTCAGGGGTACAGTTCAGACAAATTAAGCCAACTGAAATACTCAATAAATTCATTAGAACCACAGCGAAGATAATTTTTAAAACTATGGTTTTAATAGTAAAAGTGAGCAACTTAATTTAAAGGCTATTCTTCTAGTTGTATATGCCAATGCCTTGAAGGCATACATGATTCCTCACTATCTCTCATATGGCACATCCCCATGAACTGATATTATCAGCTCTAACTTCAAAGGATGTATGCCTCAAAATAAACCAACATAGATTCTGGAATGTGATTTTCTTACCACTTCTACTGCAACACTCTGATCCTTGCTACCATTATCCCTTGTCTGAATTATTGTAATAGCCCCTAACTGATTTTTCTGCTTCTACTCCTGCCTTCGTACAGTATAATCACAACATAAAGTAAACTTGATCATGTGAGTCCACTGCTCAGATTCCTGTAATATCTTCACATGTCATTCAGAGTAAAAGCCAAAGTCTTTACCATGACTTATGATTTGTAAGTGTTACCTTTCTCCCCTCAATCACTGTCCAGTCATACTGACTTCTTGCTGCTCTTTAAACACTGCAGTTTGCTCCTAAATCAGATATTCCACGGTCTGGAATGTTCTTCCCCCAGACATCCATCCAATGGCTTAATATCTCACTGCAATGTCACCTTTTCTGGTCTTCTATCTCCATCATATCTGAAATGATAAACTTTCCCTTGATACTCCTATCCTGCTTTTCCTAATTTATTTTTCCTTTGAAGCCTTATCACTAACATACTTATTTACTAACTGCTCATTCCAACAGAATATAAGCTAGTAAGATTTTTGTATCAAGAAATATTTATTGAATGAATGAATAAAGGGAAACACTAAATTTTCAGTTACTATCTTTCAATTCAGGCACTATACCATGAATTTCCACAGACCTTATTTTATATATTTATTTAGTTTATATAATATTTGTTTTTATTTAGTTCTGCCTCTTCCATCAGAATATAAACTGCATGAGGGCAGAGAACTTGTATGGTTTGTTTAGAGTTATGGTTCCTGAACACAGAACAGTGCTTGACAAATAGTAGGTTCTAAAAAATATTTGATAAATAAATAAATAAATAAATAAATAAATAAATAATAAATAAATAAATAAATAAATAAATAAATGGATGAATGTGATGTTAGAACTTCATGCGAAAATCTGATCTCAGTGAGGCTGAATCAAGTCTATTCACTACTTGCTTTCTGAATTTTTAATTTGAACGTGTATTTGAAGGCCTTTAATGAATATTTTAGTAGATTTTTAAACATGCTTCTAAAAAGAGCTGTAGATTAGGCCAAGTGAGAGTTGCTACGGCTAATCAAATGTTAGCAGATGTGGCAAATGACATATCTGAGCAGAAGCTTTAAATATGATTGTGTGGTTCAGTTTGGCCCTTGATCATGAGAATAGTATTTCTAAATTATAGACCACTCCTTCAGCCTAGATACTAAGCACAGGCACAGCCAACCTGCAGCCTACATAGCACCTAAGAAATAAATCCAGTAGTTGTAAATCACTAAGATTTGGTGGTTGTCTGTTTTACGGAATAACCCAGTGAAAGATGAGAAATACATCTCTCAGGACTATTTCACCCAAAGATTAAAACTAACCTGAATAAGAATAGCAGCCTTCTCCCTCTGTTCTTGGATATTCACAATGTTTTCTCTTTTTTCTTTCTTTAAAATAGTTTTATTCTTGATGCAGTAATTTGGCTGGGATATCAGGGGTCCTATTGCAGCAGTATGTAGCCTTGTAGAGAAATGAATATGTCGGCGCACGATGTAACCACGCCAGTATGCTTGGATTACCATAGCTGCCATACTATTAAGAAAAGAAAAGAAAACATGTTCAGTACCCATAAAAACACAGTTGTAGGTGAGAGGTCCTCATAAACTATTTTTATAAACATGAAATACGTAAGGTATTATTTAAAAATAAGAACTTTTGGGTTTAACTATAGGCACATAAGTAAAAATGGGATGGAAAACCTTCAAATCTGAAAGAGAGAAATGGGCCAGTAACTTAGAGAAAAGAAGCATTCTTTTTTTTTTTTAATTTATTTATTCGACAGAGATAGAGACAGCCAGTGAGAGAGGGAACACAAGCAGGGGGAGTGGGAGAGGAAGAAGCAGGCTCCTAGCAGAGGAGCCTGATGTGGGGCTCAATCCCATAACGCTGAGATCATGCCCTGAGCCGAAGGCAGACGCTTAACCGCTGTGCCACCCAGGCACCCCAAGAAGCATTCTTATCTGAAGATGAAGGGATGACAAGAAGAATCTGAATAAACAGGCCTTGCTAAATTTACCCCAGTTTACTATGCTTAGCTCATACTCTTTGCCCTAATCATATTTTCCACGACCTTCTACTTTTCATCAAACCTAATATAAAAATGCTCAGGTTTAACCATTTCTTCAGGTCTTTATTTCTTTATGAAGACTCCCATGTCATGTAAAACTTACATTAAATATATATTTTGTTTTATTTTATTTTATTTTTTTATTATTATGTTCAATTAGCCAGCATATAGTACATTTCTATATCTTTCTCATTAATCTACCTTTTGTTACAGGGATTCCAGCTAAGGACTTAGAAGTGTAGAAGTAAAATCTATTTTTCCTCCCCGATAAGGCAAAAGCAATTGATTAAATAAACTAATGAAATATAAATTAGGAAGGGTTAGAGCCACTTTCAATTAAATTTTAAAAATTTTTTGTGTTAGGAAATACATATAAGTTTCAGCATATGAAACTTTTTAGCATAACTTTCAGAAAAGAAATCATCATTCATACTGACAACTTCTAAAAGAATAAAGACTAGGAAAAATAAGATTAGCTACTGTGATACTCTGCATTCTAGCCTATTCAGCACCTGTTGTTACAGGAGAAGATGAATTTAACCATTTTTAATTTTGTTGGCTTGACACTGAGGCCAAAAGTAAAAAAAGAAAAAAAAATTGACAAGCCAAAGTAAAAAGAAATCTTTGCTGGTTCAATAAAAAATCAAAGCCATTAGCTTTTTATTTTTTTTAAAGATTTATATACTTTATTTTAGAGAGAGAGAGAAAAAGAGTACATGTGAGAGGCACCTAGGTGGCTTAGTCGTTAAGCGTCTGCCTTCAGCTCAGGGCGTGATCCTGACGGTCTGAGATGGAGCCCCACATCAGGCTCCTCTGCTGGGAGTCTGCTTCTTCCTCTCCCACTCCCCCTGCTTATGTTCCCTCTCTTGCTGGCTATCTCTCTCTCTCTGTCAAATAAATAAATAGAATCTTTAAAAAAAAAAAAAAGAGTGCATGTGAGCAGGGAGAGGGGAAGAGAGAGAGTGATAAAGGCAGAATCCTCCAGTAGACTCCCCACTGAGCAGGGCACCCTATGCAGGGCTAGATCCCAGGACCCTGAGATTAAGATCATGACCTGAGCCAAAGTCAAGAGAGGGATGCTCAACTGACTGAGCTACCCAGGTGCCTGCCATTAGCTTTTTAAAAGTTTTTCATAGTTAGCAAACCATAAAACAGATTCTTAACTATAGAGAAAAAAAACTGAGGGTTGCTAGAGGGGAGGTGGGCAGGGGGATGGTTTAAATGGTGTTGGGGATTAAGGAGGGTACTTGTGATGAGAACCAGGTAGTGTACGGAAGTGTTTAATCACTATATTGGACACCTGAAACTAATATTACACTGTATGTTAACTAACTGGAATTTAAATAAAAGTTGAAAGAAAAAATAAATAAAATTTAATAGTATTTAATAGTTGGAAGGGATTTATGTGATTAATCTCAAAGAATATTGCCATACTTTATAGGTTGTTATGCCAAAGAAAATTATAGCACATGCATTCAAATCCTTGCATAGATGCTTATTAAATGGTTCTTAGATCAATAAGCAAATAAATGGCACATGAAAATGTATGTTTTGAAAAATGAAATTACCTGATTATTCAGCATTTTCTTTATATTATTTTTAGAATAACAAAGTGTTTTATTTCTTCTTAAAAATTCATTTTAATTATTTAAAGATTAGAAGGCAATGGGGCACCTGGGTAGCTCAGTCATTTAAGCATCTGTCCTCAGCTCAGGTCATGATCCCAGGGTCCTGGGATCAAGCCCCATGTCAGGCTCCTGGCTCAGCAGGGAGTCTGCTTCTTTCTCTCTCCCTTCTCCCCAACCCCACTCATGCTCTCTCTTGCTCTCCCTCAAATAAATAAATAAAATCTTAAAAAAAAAAGAAGGCAGAAAAATAATTTTACATGTACTCATTTTTTAATAACATACTAGTCAGTTAAATCAGAGCCTGCCAAAATTCAATAAAATTAATCTATAATTAATAGTTTGTAAACACATCATAAAAACATAAGGGAATTACTATAAAATACAGTAGTGATTTAAATCCTTTACCAAATTATCATTTGGTAACATTATGTAAGACTATCCATAAAAAATAAAAGATATACAACTGTAAAAGAAAAATGTTCTATAAATCTTACATCTTTTTACAATGTTCAGTATTTTGGCAGTTCCACAGCAGAGAACTTGTCATTACTGTTTCCAGGACTGGGATTCTTTTGATGGGGATATTGTTTGATTTGCTGTCTTCTCTCTTCTGGTCTACTATTTCTTCCTCATTGCTTCCTTTCATATCTTCACATAAGGAGTTGGTTAATGTGGAATGACTAAAGCCAGAGTTCATCCATTTCTCAGAGGCATCTGGTGAGTCCAGTTTATATTTGTCTGCACAAGAGTGAAGAACTCTGTTTTGCAGTACGCTGTCACTATTTGTAGGGGCCAAATGATTTTGCTGGGCTTCAGGTTCTTCTCTCTGAGTGATACTTACATTTCCATGTTCATGTGAATATCGGTATTCGTTACTAAGTGTCATTAATTTCTTAAAATAATGGCAGAGATTTTCTGCAGCATCCAATGTGACAAAATTTCTAAACAAACAATGAAGACATTTAATAAGAATTATATCAGCAAATATTAAAATTTGTATAGGTTTTGGAAATTTCTTTTGTGTGGTTGACATGCAAATTAAGCTTTACTACAACCTTCATTAAAACCTTACTTCTGGTTGTTTATATAAAAATTTATTTCATTTCTAACAAAATTTGAAAATATTTGTTTAGCTAATTTAGATCCATCAATCCAGACAAAATGTCTGGAAGTTTTAGAAACCATTTTTATTCTAGGTATTTTTGGTACAATTGAATGAGAAAAATCCATGCTTTTACTACCATAAACATGAGAAATCATGGCTGCCTAAATTTGGAGAAGTTATTTATGAAACAAAGTTAAAAGTACTTTCTACATTGACTCTTGCCATGCAAAATATTTGTATTGGACTTTTAAACAAAGAACTTATACTATGGGAAAGTTTTTATTCCCATTTTTCTCTGGAAAAATAATCCATTGCAAAGAGAATTCAAATACTTAAAGGCATAAATGGCTGTGATTCTCTTGTACAACTGTTGAATTTCTGTCTTATTGAGGTTATGGCTTATGTAATTAATCAAACTTTCTGTTTGCCAGATTTGGGGATCTCAATAGCAAATGTGAAGGACTCTGCACCTGTATGAGCCTTTTTCTTGGCTACATTTTATTTATCTTCCCTTATTCGTTTTATTTTTAAGAGTTTACTGACTTCAAATGTATATTTCCTGACTGTATTTAATACGTAGCCACAAGCTGCCTTATTTTTTTTCTGAAACATGCAGGATATAAATAAACATAAAAATTTTAACCATACAATACAAAATGAAAGTTATATTTCCTAAAATGTAGAGATAAACAGTCCTGTGTTCACAAAATATTAGACATTAGCATAGCTCCTCTAATGTATTTTTGATATTTTGTATTTCATTCATTTTGGTGGCTAAAAATGCAGAAAAGGTTCAACTCGATATTGGAATATTAAGCGTATATGATTGGTGTTGAATTCATCACCATTTATTATTAATATAAAATATAGTCTACTTTCCGTTATCAATCCCAAAATGAAACACATTGTAATGACAAGAGATTATACAAAGAGAATTGAGAAATCTACAGTTCAACATGAGGGATATCAGGGTCACCTTTACACAAAAAAAATTCTACATTACCACACATATACAAAGAGATATAAGTTTAGTTTTTCACAAAGATAAATGTAAATAACCTTAGTATTTGTTAAAAGCAAACATTAATTATCTATAACAATTGGAATTATTTTTTAAAGCTGTGAGATTTGTTTTTTTCTGAATAGACTATATTCATAAACATTTAAATAGAAAACAAATCTTAGATGAGCACGCCTCATGAATATGAGAAGAGCAATAATTAAAGATTATAATTTAATGATTAAGTTTACATATTTGGAAGCACATATTAGAGTTATAATTCAGTTATAATGAAGAGTCATCATAAGTGAAATATGAAATCACTTTCCTTTTTCATTTGTGTTTTCTGGAGCAATGCAAATTAGAAAATACAGTTATAGAAAGATCAATTATAATTCATTCATACTAACACACTCCTAATTTGGAAGGGGGAATGGGAAGTTCTCTTTCTTTTATATCTGATTAGGTGTCTACTCTTAGCTTCTGTTCCTCTGAATATGTGCATGTGTTGACTGCTTTTCTCTACTGTGCTCTCCTAATTTTTTGATATATAAATATAATACATGTATAATATATCTTAATATATAATAAATATTATATATATTACAAAACTTGCCTTGCTCCATTGTAACTGTCTAATTTTCTCTTATGTTAATCTGTGAATTAAGGATAACATGTAACCACTTAGCTTATTTGTGTGTCTCGCCTACAATAATTGTCAAATAAATTTATGACTAATTGAATGAATGGATGTTTGATTCTTGTCTTGAAGCTATCCCCATGATTTCATTTATCTAATACTTTAGCATTTAAATTATATTTTAAATTATGTTTTTAAGGGAGAATATCCCTAAAACGCAGTCCTAATCCAAAAAAGTATCATTGTATTAATCAGAGTATTTTTAAATTATATACATAAATTGAATTATTTCTTTAAATTATGACAAAGGGAAGTGAATAGTCTTACCCTTTCCCAGTAATATAGCTTTCAATTAGTGAGTTGAATTCTTGAATCTGAGACTGACAAAGTACCACAAAACGTCCTAATTCTGGTTCATAGTATTCTTCAGTGTGCTTTTCTGAATAAGAGTTTAATGTTTCACCATTGAGGATTCTTAAAGCTGGTAACACTTTAAGTAGAGAATGCCTATTGAAAGCAGGAAAAACAATTAAAATAATCTTGAAAAGGAGAGTTTATATCTAAAATAATCATACACCTATTACTTAAACAATATAATCACAGAGTATATCTCAGAAAATGCTGTTGACTTTGTAGAAAAAATTATACTGTTACATTTATTGAAAAATTTGATGGTATCACTTCATGTACAAAGTTAGGTTTTAGAGACTTGACAAACATTTAACCATTTTCTTCTACAACACAAATGGGAAATTTAAGCAGCTGGAAACTTGGGCTTGGAGTAAATAAAAGGCTACACTATATAAAGAATAATATCAGATACACTCTTTTTAGAAGACAATAATATAATAATCTTACTGAAATTTCATGTTTATTTCAGAAGTAGAGGTAAATTATGATTGTTTCTCTTGGTAAAACACACTAAAGAATAGGGCTAACACAAGACCAGTAAGAAATCACCCTTTTACCATGATCTGAAAAATGTAAACTTATATTTCTTCCTGAATCTTGCTAAAGATTATAGTAATGAAAATCTTTGAGGTATGAGCAAAATTCTCTATCAATTTAAAAGCCAATTCTGTGAAAAACCGAGTCAGATAGCAAGAGCTGTCCACCAAACCTAGCTATTTATAAGTACTTGCCAAACCTTTCACAGGGGTACTGTGGGCCTCTTTTATAAGGCCACTAATGGTCACAGGGGTAAAATGGACTTCTTAAATGAATAAAACACTTTAGTTAAAAGTTAAAATTCCCTACAAAGAAAAATACAAACCGATGAAAGATATCAAAGAAGTAAACAGAAAGATGTCCAATGAAGATATCTTCAGAGATAAGAAGTTCAATATTGTCAAGAAATTAATTCTTCTCAACTTGATCTACAGAGTCAATGCAATCCCACTAAAAATATCAGTAAGGTAATTTTGTGTATATCAACAGACTGATCCTAAAGTTTATAAAAAGAAGCAAAACCCCCCAGAATAGCCAATTCTGTATTGAAAAAACATAACAGAGTTGGAAGACTAACACTTTGACTTCAAGACTTACTAGGAAGCCACAGTAATCAAGACAGTATGGTATTAACAAAAGAACAGACAAATAGATCAGTGGAACAGAAGAGAGAGCCCAGAGTAGATCCCCATAAATAGAATCAACTAATCTTTGACAAAGAAGCAAAGGCAATACAAAGGAGCACAGATAAATGATGCTGGGACAGTTAGACATCTACACACAAAAAAAGTGAATCTAGACACAGACTTTGTACTCTTCACAAAATTTAACTCAAAATGGGTCACAGACCTAAATGTAAAATGCAAAACTATAAAATTCCTAGAAGATAACAGGAGAAAATCTAGATGACACTGGGTATAATGATGACTTTTTAGATATAACACCTAAGACACAATTCATGAAAGAAATAGTTGATAAGCTGGATTTCATTAAATTTAAAAACTTCTGCTCTGTGAAAGACAATGTTAAGAGAATGTGAAGACTAGCGATATACTGGGAAAAAATATCTGATAAAGGGTTGTTATCCAAAAACACAAAAAGAAATTTTAAAACTCAACAATAAGAGAGGCACCTGGGTGGCTCAGTTGGTTAAGCATCTGCCTTCGGCACAGGTCATGATCTCAGGGTCCTGGGATCAAGCCCTATGTGGGGCTCTCTGCTCACCAGGAGTCTGCTTCTCCCTCTCCCTCTGTGAGTCCTCAATTACTCTCTCTCTCTCAAATAAATAAAAATTTTAAAAAACTTATCCATAAGAAAATAAACATACCAATTAAAAAATGGGCCAAAAACCTTGGTACCTCACAAAGAAGATATACAGATGGCAAGTAAGCATATGAAAGATGTTCAACATCGTTTGTCATTAGAGAATTATAAATTAAAACAAGATACTAAATAAATAATAAAATAAAATAATAAAATACTATTATCTACCTATTAAAATGTCCAATCCAAAATGCTGACACCACCAAATGCTGGTGAAGATGTAAAGAAACAGAAACTCTCATTTATTGCTGGCAGAAATGCACAATCAGTGTAGTACTTTGGAAGACAGTTTGGTGGTTTCTTACAAAAGTAAACATACTTTTACTATAATCCAGCAATGTGCTCCTTGGATTTACCCAAATTAATTAAAAATTATGTCTGGGGGTGCCTGGGTGGCTCAGTTGTTAAGCATCTGCCTTCGGCTCAGGGCATGATCCCAGGGTGCTGGGATCGAGCCCCACGTCGGGCTCCCTGCTCCGCTGGGAAGCCTGCTTCTTCCTCTCCCACTCCCCCTGCTTGTGTTCCCTCCCTCACTGGCTGTCTCTCTCTCTGTCAGATAAATAAATAAAATCTTTTAAAAAATAAAAATAAAAAATAAAAACAAAAACTATGTCTGCACCAAAATCTCTACACACACATATACAGCAGCTTCATTTGCAACTGCCAAAACCCAGAAACAACCAATTTGTCCTTCAGTAGGTGAAAGGATAAATAAATTGTTACATCCATACAGAGGAATATTATTTATCAAGCCATGAATAGACACAGAGGAATCTTAAATGCGTATTACTAAGTGAAAGAAGACAATCTGATATGGTTACATGCTGTACAATTCCAACTATGTGAAATTCTTGAAAGAAGCAAAACTATGGAAACAGTAAAAAGATTAGTGGTTGCCAGGGATTAAGGTGGAGGGTGGGATGAACAGGCAAAGCACAGAGCATTTTTAGGGCAGTGAAACTATTCTATATAATACTGCTACATAGTGGATACATGTCATTATATATTTGTCAAAACCCATAGAATACATGACACCAAGATTAAACTCTAATGTAAGATAAGGACTCCAGGTGATAACGATGTGTTGATGTAGGTTTATCAATTATAATAAGTATACCGATTTGGTGCAGGATGTTGATAGTGGGGGAGACTGTCTGGGGACAGGGTATATGTGGGTATTCTCTTTATTTTTTGCTTAATTTTGCTAACTTGACCTTCTCTAAAAAATAAAGTTTTTTAGAGGCGCCTGGTTGGCTTAGTCGGTTAAGTGTCCCCGGTTAAGGATCCCAGGGTCCTGGGATTGAGCCCCACATCAGGCTCCCTGCTCAGCAGGGATCCTGCTTCTCTCTCTTCTGCTGCCTGATGCTCCCCCTGCTTGTGTTCTCTCTGTATCTCTCTCTGTCAAATAAATAAATGAAATCTTTAAAAAAAAGATTTTTAATTAAAAAACAAAACAAAACAATCTTACAGTTCCTAAAAACTAAATGAAGGATGGCAAGATAAGATTACTAAAATGCTAAGGCTTAAGAAGGAAAACCCCAGTCAGTTATTCCCTCTACCTAGATGGTGTAGTCAGAGTGGACATATCTATTTATATAAACACAGTTGTAAAATATAATTTTATATATTTATATAAATAATTTACATATAATTTATATTTATATATAAATGAAGGAAGGGGTCCATTAAGGCACAGATTCCAAAGGTCAACTAAAGTCATAACGCATTGCTACATATAGTTAAGATTTGATAGTGTTTAATAAAAGATAATTACAAGAAAGGTATAAATACATCTCCTTAAATTAAAGCAAAAAAAAGAACACCACAGTTTTTCCTTTACTAGGAGCACATGATTAATTTCCGACCTTCACCTCCCTTCACTCTCTGAGAAATAATACCTTTTTTTCTTACAGATATTTAAGTAAGGAAAGAGGGAACAAAATTGATTTTGTTCTTCAAGATAATTACCAGATGTTTTACAAAGTTAAAGAGGTTAAGCTAGTTAAGAAAACTTGGGTCTATCACTTCTCCGCCTTTTGACTAAGATCAAGTGAAAATTTGGGTCTATATATTTTGAACTTCTTTTAAGGCTTTTTTTAGGCTGAAGCTACCAATATTTCTCCTATCATAAACTACCACACTTATCAGAAAGGGTTAAATAAGTGGCATATATTATATTTCTGTTTTGATTCATTTTAATATGTGGTTCAAAAGCAGAATGCTAATTAAGATAGTAGCTATTCATCACAGGTGATGAAGTTATCGAGGTAATCACACAGGTATAATATTAAATATAAAATCTTTGAGGCTATCATCAATGCAAGGAAAGGTTAATCTCAGAAATTGAAGCTGATAATAATTAAAATATAATGGAGAGATTAACTATCCATATTCTATCCTATCAAGTTTTTTTATTACATTACTAATGAAGCTACATTGCATCCTTAATCTCCCTCAAAGTATCCAGCCAAGTTTTCTTCAAGACATGACTATAATGTCAAACTTACTTATAGCTATAAAATGCCAGGTATGAAGTAAAGATGTTTTTGAAATGTGATAATAAAGGGTATTAAAAATTAAAACTGTATAGGTGTTCATAGCAGCTTAAAAAAGATGCTCTAATCCTATTAGTGATCTTATTTCTTTAGATCATATCTCCTAAAACACAGAAAAGCAAACATAAGCCTTCGATAACTTGATGGAACTAGCCCTAGACAATAACCAACAGTTCTAATTCTTTGTGTACAGACGAATTTCTGTCTGATACCTTGGTCTCCAGTGTGGACCCAGCCAGCAGAAGGAAAGAAGTATGCTAATAGCAGGCTTTGGTCTTTGAATAGGTTTATCTTACAAGGAAAATTAGATAAGATAATTAGATTAGATAATATTGTAAATTGGATTTCTTAAGAGTTAGGTAAAGCTGATTTATTTCTATTGTATAGTCATTTTCTGGTTAAACAATAACAGTAAGCTGTTGGACCTATAAAACTTTTCAACAGGATCCTGGACCTACAGTGATAATGCAGATGAAGTAACGCTAAGACCCTCTTGAACAGTCATCTTTCAGGTCTCATTTTGTCTAATTAAGGAGGTTCAACAAAAGGAAGAAAATACTCATGCTGTTATAATGAGAGACACAGGGTCTCAAACATCTATTTTTTATCTTAGTCACTCTATAAATTCACTGGAATGGGAATTCAAGGCTAGATCCCTCCATGTGTCTTCAACCCTATAGGGCAGTGTCTCAGGCACTGTCCTTGAACTATTCTATCAGTAGTACCTGGGATGCTTTTTTAGATTCAGTTTCGCCAAAGACCCCTGTTGGTGGGTTCTGGGGAATTTGCATTTTTAAAAATATAGTCTTTCTTATGTACCTTAAAGAATTAAGAACCACTGCATTGGGAGGAAAATAGACTACAATGAGTTGTGCTAAAATCAGAGATGCTCGGGGCACCTGGGTGGCTCAGGTGGTTAAGGTTAAGCATCTGACTTGGTTTGGCTCAGGTCAGGTCATGGTCTGAGACTGAGTTCCACATCAGGCTCTGCATTCAGCAGGAGTCTGCTTCCCCTCTCCCCTTCCCACTGCCCCCTCTCAACTCTCCCCTTCATGTGCATGCATGCACATGTTCTCTCCCTCGCTCTCAAATAAATAAATAAATCTTCAAAAAATAAAATAATATCAGAGAAGATCCAGATTAAACTTAAAAAACACCTCTGAAGTTCTAATCATTCATAATTGTCTTAAATTTTTAAGGAAAACATAGTTTACTTGAAAGCTTGTATCCTGTCCTATATGTCAGAGAATTTGCTAAAATAAGAGATACGTGGGCCTGGACAGTTATATTCCAATCATCTGTTTACTGATTAACATTGCCATTAGTTTTACATAAATGATATGAACATTTCTAAGAAAAGTATTCTTTTTTTTTTTTTTAAAGATTTTATTTATTTATTCGACAGAGACAGCCAGCGAGAGAGGGAACACAAGCAGGGGGAGTGGGAGAGGAAGAAGCAGGCTCATAGCAGAGGAGCCCGATGTGGGGCTCGATCCCAGAACGCCGGGATCACGCCCTGAGCCGAAGGCAGACGCTTAACCGCTGTGCCACCCAGGTGCCCCTAAGAAAAGTATTCTTATAACACTGAAGTTACAGAGTACAGATCACATATACAGAGAAACCAGCTTTCTTTTCTTTTTTTTTTTTTAAGATTTCATTCATTTATTTGACAGAGAGAGAGAGAGATAGCCAGCAAGAGAGGGAACACATAGGGGGAGTGGGAGAGGAAGAAGCAGACCCCCAGTGGGGGAGCCTGATGTGGGGTTCGATCCCAGGACTCTGGGATCACGCCCTGAGCCAAAGCCAGAGGCTTAATGACTGAGCCACCCAGTTGCCCCAAGAAACCAGCTTTCTATTCAAAAATAACTGATGACAAAATGAAGATCCATTTTAACTAAATAACCTAATATAATCTTAGAAGTAAAAATATAAGAATTTGCTTTATCAGATTAATGGAAAGATCAATATTTTACTACCAGCATACTGAATTTAAAACAACAACTGTTTATGCTCTGGACAACTAAAATAATGAAAAATAAGAAAATCCAAAGGCAATACAGGATATTAGGTTTGTTTCTAGATACTGCAAATGGCGTTCTGTGGAAGCTGTTTGGATGTTAATTAACCAGATCAGCAAGGGGAAAAATGATAATTTTGTCATCAAATACTGTATTTTGGATATGGTTATTGATATAGATCATTACATATAATATTATAACTACAGGAAATAATTATAGAGAATGTGGATCAACAGGGCTTGAATTTTCACACTGAAAATATTTTGATGTTATAATTCATCACCTTTATATTTAAAAAGTTCCCAAACAGTTTAAGAATATTTGAAACTTCTGGGGCACCTAGGTGGCACAGCGGTTAAGCGTCTGCCTTCGGCTCAGGGCGTGATCCCAGCGTTATGGGATCAAGCCCCACATCAGGCTCCTTCGCTATGAGCCTGCTTCTTCCTCTCCCACTCCCCCTGCTTGTGTTCCCTCTCTCGCTGGCTGTCTCTATCTCTGTCGAATAAATAAATAAAATCTTTAAAAAAAAAAAAGAATATTTGAAACTTCTTTGGATATAAATGTTTAGCTTGTTTGGATATTCAAGACTATGACAATATCTTGAAATTTGTGATTTATATCACATATCAACATTAAATGTTGATAAATATCAAAATTAGATTTAGTGTTTTATGTTAAACATTGTTTCTTATTTATTTTTTTAAGGAATAGTTCTCAGATCTGTATAAATTAGTAGTGCAATGGGTTGGCCTTAAGTTCAAATGCAGCCTTATAAGAGTCTATGATGAATATATTAGAAAGTGCTATAACAAGTTGATTCATATTGGAAATGAAGTATAAGAATACTGTGAGATCTCAACATTAGTTTTTCCAGCTGGGCTCCTCCTAGCCAAGGGCTGAATCAATATTTCATTTAGTGAAAACTTCCTGGTGAATATTCTGTCACTTAAGAGACTCTATTCATCATCAATGAATGAAACACATTCCCCAAGGAGATTCCAAACTGAGTCTGTAGATTAAGTTTTAAAAAGAGATTTTTTTAGTACATCAGTTTTGTCCATGTTATCACTGGCCAGACATGAAAGTAAGAAGCCAATTGGGAAAATCTATAACTAATCCTTTTGTTGGTATCAAGGGGTTATGTAAAGTTCATTGGAACACACTGCTTAAAGTTTGACTTGATCCTTTCATTAACAAATCCATATTTTATAGATTACTGGATTTAAAATCCTTTAGATAACTGAATCTCTTCTTGAAATTATGAAAGCTGTATTAGGCCAACTGATCTAAGTGAAATTTGATAAGCAAAATTTTCAAGTTGGTATGAGTCTAGTCCAATAAAGTTCATTTAAACATAAAAACTATAATAGCTAAATAATTGTACATGTCTATAATATAAATACTACCTTTTTCTTTCAATATTATTCCTAACTAAATATTTTCTTTAAAACTCTAAAGTATATATACTTAGTAAGTATAGTATATATTAGTACAGCACTAAGTATATATACTTAGTAGTATAATAGTGGTAAAATGTGAATATTTATCTTTATATATTAAAATAGATTTATATCAATATATTTTACTATGAGCCTATTTGATTCAACAAATTTCTTCATACAAAAAAACCTTAATAAGTTCAAAGATTATTTCAGGATATAGGTTTGTTTCTAGTTATTGCAACTGGCAACATGGCAGCTGTTTGAATGGAAACTGACATCAAATCAGCAAGAGAATTCATGTCCTATTTGCCCAACGCCTAACAGAAAAACCATGGCCCCCAGAGAGCTTGCTCTGAATAATGGGCACAACTACCTATTTTTGTTTGCCATCATAGATTTGGTCTATATAATTACTGAGGAAAATAAAGATATTTACCTAAAAACAACCCATCAGGTATTTTCATTATAAATAATATCACCTGACAAGCAGAGCCTTTTGGACATGATTACACCTACTTTTTGTGTGAGAAGTTTCACTCTAAGGTTTGCTTTCTAAAAATGAGGACCCAAAGGGGCACCTGGGTAGTTCAGCTGGCTAAGCATCTTGATTTCAGCTCAGTCATGATCTCAGGGTCCTGGGATTGAGTCCGGAGTTGGGTTCGGTGCTCAGTGTGGAGTCAGCTTGACCCTCTCCCTCTGCTCCTTCCCCAGTTTGAGCGTTCTCTCTCCCCCCCCTCAAATAAATAAAGAAATAAAATCTTTAAAAAATAAAATAAAATAATAAAAATAAATGAATACGAGGAGTCTATACCTGGGGATTAGTGTTTTAAACCCTAATGTAAGAAAAGCACAGTCCCAGAACTTGAGCTCGTACATCTAGATGGGGATCTTTACTACTTCTATTCCAAATGAGAGAGTCCTTTTTCCAGCCGGCAAGAGGTCTAGAAACATAGTTAGGGGATCTTTTCACATATATACACAAATTCTTTAAATAGCTGCAATGTCTGATCTCCTTATAAGTTGATATTAACTAGTAGTTGGTATTTCCTGTAATAATTTGTCCTAAGATCAGTTTTTCAGGACATGAGGAACTTGACAAACATTATGGTAACCTAAAAGTCTAAGAACTCCAGCTGTAGAACTGACACTGATAACTACTGCAATTCAATAAGATCAATTGTCAATCTATAGCTAATAACACTTTCAATCACTAAAGTAAAATTTTAAAAATTCAATAAAATTTAGAGGGCCTGAAACATGCATTTTTTCAAGCTTTTATACATTATAATGTAAAATTCTGTAATGTATTCCTTCAATAAATAATTTTGGTCATCTATGATATATACAGATATATCCTATACACACGCATACACACACACATATATAGTCTATATAGTCACGTAGAAAATAAAAATTTCTATGTAAAAATAATCCATCAGATATTTTCATTATATATAATATCACCTGCCAAACAGAGCCTTTTAGACATAATTACTTTTCTTTGTGTGTGGGAATTTTCACTCTAAGATCACTCTTCTGGGATCTGTACAATAATCAGGGACCTCTTCCACTACTCAATTTTAGCCCTTTTTTAATGCCTGGACACTCTAATAACATTTAATTTGGCCACTTTCCCTAATCTCTTATCACTTTGCCGCTGAAAAAAAAATCTTCCCCAAACACTATTTTCCTTTTCATACAACTATTCAAAATTCCTCTATAGCTCCTTAAAATACTCTGGTCCTCATGTTCTTCTCTACATTTTCTGGCCTTTTTTGCAGTTAGTTTGGCCTTATGACTGGTTACAGCCAGTAGAATATAAGAGGTGATCAATGCCATTTTTGAGAGCAGAGTGGTTAAATGTCAGTTTTTCTTAACCTGTGGCCTCTCTCCCTCCCTCACCAGAATCTATAACCTAAAAAAGTCAGATTACAATGAAGTTACATGACACAGAGCCACAAATTGGAAGTATCTAGAGTTTCTGAGTCTGCTTAGACAGGCTGAACTCACATCAGACACAATATAAACAAAAAATAAGCTTCTATTGTATTAAACCACATAGATTTCTGGGTTCATTGTTGTGTAGTACAACCTACATTACTTTAATGAATAAATCCTGAGGTAGCTACTATTATTACATCCATTCTATAGATGAAGACACTGACAGCTAGATGAAGTAATTTGTGCAAGGCAAACAGCTAGGAAGTAATGGAACTAGACATGCGCTTGAGCAGTTTAGTCACAAGGCCTATACATATATCTAGTATGCTATAGGCTCTCTCCATGACCACTGGATAAAGGAGACATTTTTATTCTAGCATACAAGGCCCTTTACAATCTGGCAGCAATATATCATGTCAAACAGTAAAGCAAAGTATTTAAATCCCAGGCTTTAGAACTCAAATCCCTTCCCTGACACTTATATCATAACTAGGCAAATCACAGGGAATCCAAGCCTCAGTAAATGCCTCTATAAAATCAGAATGATAATTACAGAACCCAACTCAGAGTCGCTATGGAGTAATATGTGTAGATAGCAGGCCGTTCTCTGACCCACTGTAAATGCATGCACTTGATTTCTTATTACCTTCCAAAGGTATTTCCCACTATATCTACTTTACACCTAAATAGACCAGAGCCTAACCTTCCCTTTCACATTCCCTCCTTTTCATCAATATTTCCTCCATCAGAAGTGCCTTCCCCCCCCCTTTTTTTTAAGATTTTATTTATTTATTCAACAGAGATAGAGACAGCCAGTGAGAGAGGGAACACAAGCAGGGGGAGTGGGAGAGGAAGAAGCAGGCTCCCAGCAGAGGAGCCTGATGTGGGGCTCGATCCCATAACGCCAGGATCACGCCCTGAGCCGAAGGCAGACGCTTAACCACTGTGCCACCCAGGAGCCCCCCTTTTTTCCCCTTTTAACTTGATTTTAAATCTTATCAAACTTTTGAGGTTTACCTCAAAGTTTGCCTCTTCAGCAAAGATAGTTTTTTCCTGGTCATACTAAATTAAGAAGGGATTTCTAAAGCATATTTGTTGCCTACATTAGTCATCTGACACTGCCATGAGGTACTGAAATCTGAGAGTTAAACAGCACAAACTGAAGGCGATTGCATGGGTTTGAATTTTGGCTCTTTCACTAGCTAGCTGTGCAACCTTGGTTTCTGCACCTGTAAAATGGGGATACTAGCTAGCTATTTTATCAGGCATACTGTAAATATTAAATGAGAACAATGCTGGGCACAAAGTAAACACTATGAGAGTGCTTTCTATCACTATTAGTTTTCATGGCTATCATTTTTTGCATACATTTTATATCCCTATTGAGATTATAAACATGGTATGAAATCATGGAGTGCACAGAATCTCCTTTATAGTGACCAAAATGTTGGGACATTGGCTGGATATAGTAGGCATACACTAAATATGTGGTGATTTAATAAGAGCCCATAGTATGGTTAGCCTTGACATGGAAAATAGATTTCTGAATGTTTACCATATTCTAGGAATTGTGCCCAACAAAATATGTTCATTCAATTATCATAACTACTCCCATAAGATAGGTATTATTATTATCTTCATTTTGTCAGTGAGGATTCAGAGACACAGGAAAGTTGTTACTTGTCCAGGATCACACAGTATGGAGCAGGAATAGGATATCCTTGTTTTAAAACACAGTGATTTCCAAACTTTAGTGTACATTAAATCATTCAAAGGGCTTACTGAAACACATTACTAAACATTATCCCCTAGTTTCTGATTAAATGAGTATGGACAGTGTCCAAGATTTTGCATATCTAACAAATGTCCAAGTGATGATGAAGTTGCTTGTCTAGGGGATACGCCTTTGAAAACCACTTAACTGGGTGGTAGTCTTTCCTCTATACTACACAGCTTAAATTGCACCTGGAAACAGATGTTTCTAAAGTAGAAATTGACAAGTTCTATTCTAAAACATGTAAAAACATGCCAGGTTTTCCTAAAAAATATTGTAACTTTAGAAATTTATGTGGAAATTGCGCTTTAAAGAAAATGGAAAAACATTTTCTGGCAAAGATAGTAACTCTTCTGTGACACACACTTCTGTGATCAACAAGTAGCAAATTACACAGGTGTTTGACTTGGTATAAAAATGCTATTTTCTTAATGAAAGACCAATTACCAATTCAGAAAATCAATACTTGTGGAAAGAGAGTGTCAGAGGTTTGCAGTGGCCTCAGACAAGGGAAGGAAAGAGACTACTTTCTAGACTCTCTTATCTTGTTCTACCAATGGATTAAGTCAGATATAGTAATTTTAAACATTACCAGATCATTGATTCTACTGTAAGATATATTCCTTTGGAAGTCATCAGAACCAGGATCTTCATGGCTATGGCCACACATCATAGGAAAACCAAATGAGGACAAAGAATCAATGCTTCTTCCCTAGGATCAGATGTCACAACAACTTTCTTTTCAATTATGTATTCTTCCTTGTCTATATTTTATTCATAAATGTTATATTTCACTACCTGATTGAATTGATAAGATTTAAAGATTTGATCCAAACTCTGAGGATCCTGAAGCAAGTTCTCCTACCTGAATTCCAGTACATATTTGCCTTTCTCTGTACTTAGTGTGTTATCAAACTTATCTTGCTAAATAGGCTATACATCCTGTCTATTCTTGGCTTGTTCTGTCTTCATGTACCCATGACTTAATATGATACAAATGTCAAATATAGAACAAATCATGTTAAACCGTCTTACAAATGCATGTGGCTGGACATAAAAAGAGACAAGAGTTTAGCTCAGAATCAGCAGTAGTACTAGAAAAGTGGACACATGCAAAGTCTTTCAGAATTCTGGGATTTAATTCACCTGGACCTGGGTAAACAAGCAATGATCTGAGGATATATAAGAGAAAACCACTTAAGGCCAAGGGCAAGAACCAGGGGGAAGCAAAAGGTAGAAAAATGACAGGAACCCACATAGGGCTGGGAATAATTTTTATCAGCCAAAGTTGAAAGAATGTATACAAGAGGCACCAGAGAGTCAGTCCCATAGCAGAAAAGCTAAACTGGCACGAGTCTAAAGATTTCTTTGAGACTTTCCTAACAGAACTTAAAAGCAAGCTTGAAAAGCATCTCACTAATTTCAAGTAACTTAGCTGCTGTACGTCAGAAACAAAATAGATGCTGCCTAAAGAAAAAGAACAAAATTAAGAAATCAACAGTATAAAATTTCAGATATCCAGAATACAATCACAATTGACCAAGCATGCAAGAAGCAGGGCAATATGACTTGGAACTGGGGGGAAAATCAACAAAAATAGACCCCAAAATGATACAGATGATGAAACTAGCAGACAAGGATTTTACAACAGCTATTCTAAATATTCTTCATATGTTCAAGATGATTCAGTAAAACATGAGCATGATTAGGAGAGAAATTGCAAATGTTAAAAAAAATGAACTTCTAGAGATGGAAAACACAATATCTGAACTCTGAACTGATTAAGTCTGGATGGGACTTACATCAAAATAGATATGTAAGAAGAAAATATCAGAAAACTTAAAGATATAGCAATTACTGCTAAGAGTGAATTACAGGCAGAAAAAAAGTGTAATATATATAAGAACAGAACAATAGCAACTTCTAGAATATATCAAGTGATCTGATATTGGTGAAATTGGCATCCTAGCAGGAAGGAGACAAAAAATATGTGAAAAAAATAATGGGCAAAAAAATTCTAAATTTTATGGAAACTACAATTCAGCAGATTCAAGAGGTTCAACAGATCTTAAGAAGAGTAAATCTATATAAAACCACAACAAAACACATTATAATCAAATTGCTAAAAACCACTGGTACAGAGAAAACACTAGAAGGCTCCAAAGAGAATGTTGGCAGACTTCTCATCAGAAACAATGAAAGCCATTAAAGAGTGGAGAGACATTTTTAAAGTTTGAAGGAGGCAACTGAGTGCAAAGGGGCATGAGGTAATTTTTTAAGGTGGTAAAAAGGTTTAATATCTTAATTGTGGTGGTTTTTATACCATATTCATACTCATAAATAAAACAGAAGAACTTTGTTGTATGAAAATTATCTCAAAAAGGCTCATCATGAAAAAAGATGCTGGTCAATTTTGAGGGAAACGGTGTTAGTACAGTATGAGAATTTCTGATTAGAAACATTTTTTTTTAAAAGAAAATCCATTCTAAAAAATTACAAAATATTTTTCTTCTATTACATCTAGGGACTGCAATATTTCAAAGAGAGGCATGGATTCACATAGGCCTATAAGTCATACTTTAACAGACACCAAATATCTCTTTCAAGAAAATAAAGTTACTGGTGGAAAAAAATAATTTTAAGTAGAAAGCTATGTGATTTAGATAACTTGTAAAAAGTAATTCCCAATAAATATGTTTTCTATAAACACAAGCCCTAAGTTAACATTATATTAAAATTGTCACAGAATCAATAGTATGGATCAAAATAGTCATTTAAAATTTGCATCAGTTCATACATGTGCAAAACATTGTTTTAGGTTGAAGATTTTTTTTTTATTTTAATGTTTTTTTATTATATTATGTTAGTCACCATACAGTACATCCCTGGTTTCTGATGTAAAGTTTAATGATTCATTAGTTGCATATAACACCCAGTGCACCATGCAATACGTGCCCTCCTTACTACCCATCACCAGTCTATCCCATTCCCCCACCATATTTTTAAAACTAATATTGTAAAAATTTCTTGTTTTGAATAACTTTTAAATTATTTTTATTAACTTTTCCCAAGCAATTAATATGCACAGAACAATTTTTATCAAATTGTGTTTTCTGCAACCATAATTAAGTATATAATAGAATGCAACAATGTTTCTTACCTCCAGTTTATTTCTTGAAGAAGTGGGTTTCCAGTGAGAGATAATTCATGGAGAGAATAGCATGCATCAAACCACCTAATGGCACTTGTAAGATCTATAAAAAATAAACAATAAAAATCGTTATAGAAGGTAATAACAGAGAAAGAAAAGGAATCATAAATCAATGACCATTTATTTATTGGTTAGGTATTAAGGCAATAAAAATTATTTATTTTGCAGAATACAGTGTGCTTTTAAAAAGAGACTACGTTAAGAACACAGATTCTGCTGTTAGAATTATAATCCTCCCATTTAGAGCTTTGTGAACTTATGCAAACCATACAATTGCTTTGTGATTCAGGCTCATACCTATCTTACTGGGTGAGGATTAAATGAGGTAATGTATGTAAAGGGCTTAGAACAGTTTGTGCCAGATTATTAGCATAAAATCTGAAGAAGTAAAATCTAAAGTAATAAGATAAGTGGTAAAATGGAACACACACCTAAACAGAGTTACATGGACATATTTTACTTTCAAAATTAAGAATAGTAAGTCAATCTAGGGTACATTACAGAGTAATTAATATTGAATTGTTCTCCCACAGAAAAGTACCATAACACTAGACAATACATAGGAAGCACCTGTTTTTAAACCTGACTCTGAGAGATGGGAAACATACCTGGTGAGCCTACAATCACAGTGGTTTTCTGTCTGAAAGCAGTTTACCACTTCCGGGCAGTAGAGACATAAAGAAGCTCTTTTGCTGAGTGAGGAGGCAAAGATTAGAACAAGCTGGAGTTTATGATGAAAAGCACTGAGAAGAAGCTGTGTGTGTATATATGTTGTGAGGAGGGAATTGGGGGGAGAAGTCTATGTAAAGATACAGCATAGGTCCATGGACAAGTGTGAGGTGTCACACACACAGGGAAAGATCGAAAAACCTAGCAGAGATCACCCGCTGTAAGGCTGAAAGCTGAATGATTCATTGACACTAAGTTCATGTAGCAGCAAAAGACACTGGCGTCTGAGCCCAGCCAAAATGATACCTAATTGAGTCTCTCACAGATTGAGCTACAACCCAGAAAGACTGTGCAGTAGGAGTGAACACAATGCCCTGGGGTAGGGACATGCACTAAGAGTTGAAAGCTAAAATGGCTTGTCCTAAGACAGAATGAAATTAAAGAAGACAGAAAAAAAAAAATACCCATAAATGCTTTAACTACCTGCCAGAACTGAACATAACTGCCTTTGAAAGGAAGACAATTTCCAGACTCACTAAACTGTATTATATACAATGTTCCATATATAGTTAAAAATTATTAGACGTACCAGGGTACCTGGGTGGCTCAGTCAATTAAGCATCTGCCTTTGGCCAAGGTCATGATCTCAGGGTCCTGAGATGGAGCCCTGCATTGGGCTCCCTGTTCAGTCAGGCTCCCTGTTCAGTCGGGCTCCCTGTTCAGCTTCTCCCTTTCCCTCTGACCCTACCCCCTGCTTGGGCTCTCTCTCTCTCTCTAAAATAAATAAATAAAATCTTTTTTAAAATTACTAGATACAGGGCGCCTGGGTGGCTCAGTCATTAAGCATCTGCCTTCGGCTTGGGTCATGATCCCAGGGTCCTGGGATCAAGCTCCACATTGGGCTCACTGCTCAGCGGGAAGCCTGCTTCTCCCTCTCCCTCTCCCACTCCCCCTGCTTGTGTTCCCTCTCTCGCTGCTTCTCTCTCTGTCAAATAAATAAATAAAATCTTTTTAAAAAAATTACTAGATATATCAAACAAAACAGATTTTACTTCAGACAAAACACACTTAAAACAAAGATGTAATAAGAAACAAAGAAGAGTGTTACAAAATGATAAAAGGGGTCAAACCAACATGAGGATATAACATAATAACATATAACATAATAAATATTTATGTACCCAATGCAGGAGCACCTAAATATTTAAAGCAAATATTAACAGTCCTAAAGGGAGAAATAGACAGCAACACAATAATCATAGGGAACTTTAATATTCCACTTACATCAATGAATAGATTATCTTATTGATAACTGATGTACCCTATACATCAATGAATAGAATAGACAGAAAATCAAGAAGGAAACATCAGTCTTAAACATCATCCTTAATGGTGAAAAGGTAAAGCTTTTCCTCTAAGATCAGGAATAAAACAACCATGCCCACTCTCACAACCTTATTCAACATAGTTTTGGAAGTCCTAGCTAGAGCAATTATGCAAGAAAGTAAAATAAAAGGCATCAAATTGGAAAGGAAGAAGTAAAATGGTAGCTATTTGGAGATGACATGCTATTAGAAAATCCTAAAGACTCAATCAAAAAACTATTAGAACTAATAAACAAATTCACTAAAGTGGTAGGATACACACAAAAATTTGTTGGGTTTCTTTACACTAATGAGCCATCAGAAAAAAGAAATTAAGAAAACAATCTATTAATAATTGCATCAAAAAATAAAATACCTCAGAACAATTTAACCAATATATTGAAAACTACAAGATATTAATGAAAAGAATTGAGGAAGACAAATAAATGGAAAGATATGTGCTAGATTGGAAGAATTAATACTGTTAAAATGTCCATACCACCCAAAGCAATAATCAGTACAATCCCTACCAAAATCCAAATGGCATTTTTCACAGAAATAGAACAAACAATCCTAAAATTTATATAAAACCGCAAAAGACTGAATACTCAAAGCAATCCTGAGAAAGAATAAAGTTGGAGGCATCATGCTCCTTGATTTCAAACTATATTACAAAGCCATAGTAACTAAAACAGTATGGTACTGGCATAAAAACAGACATAGAGATCAATGGAATAGAGACCCCAGAAATAAACCTACACATGTATGTTTAATTAATTTATGACAAAGGAGCCAAGAATATACAATGGGGAAAGAATAGTCCCTTCAATAATTGATGTTGGGAAAACTGCCCAATCACATACAGAAAATGAAGCTTGACCACTGTCTTACAACGTACACAAAAATTAACTCAAAATGGATTGAAGACTTGAACATTAGACCTAAAATCATAAAACTCATAGAAGAAAACATAGGGGATAAACTCCTTGACATGGGTATTGGATGATTTTTTTTAAATCTAACACCAAAAGAAAAAGCAACAAAAGCAAAATAAACAAGTGGAACATACCAAACTAAAAGCTTCTGCACAGCAAAGGGAACTATGAACAAAATGAAAAGGCAACCTGCTGAATGGGATAAAATATTTGCAAATCACATGTCTGATAAGGGTCTAATATCCAAAATTTATAAAGAACTCATACAACTCAATAGCAAAAATCTAATCTGATTTAAAAATGGGCAGAAGATCTGAACAGACATTTTTCCAAGATGGCCGACAGACACATGAAAAGATGTTCAACATCATTAGTCATCAGGGAAATGCAAATCAAAATCACAACAGGATATCATTTCACATCTGCTAAAATAGCTATTATCAAAAAGTCAAGAAATAAGTGTTGGCAAGGTTGTGGAGAGAAGGGAACCCTCTCACACTGTTGGTGGGAATGTAAATTGGTGCAGCCATCTATGGAAAATAGTATGGAGGTTCCCCAAAAAATTAAAAATAAAACTACCTTATGATCTAGCAATTCCACTTCAGGTTATTTATTTAAAGAAAAAAAACTCCACTGGCTGAAAAAGATATATGCAACCCCCATGTTCATTCATTACAGCATTATTTACAATATTCACTATTGTAACCTAATTGCCCACTGATGCATGAATGGATAAAATAATTGTGGTATTTAGATGTACAATGGACTATTATTCAGCCATAAAAAAAGAATGAAACCTTGCCACTTGTGACAACATGGATGGATCTCAAGGGCATTATGCTAGTGGAATAAGTCAGAAAAAGACAAAGCCATATGACCTTTCTCATATGTGGAATCTAAAACAAAAACGAAAAATAAAACAAGCTCAGAGCTTGGATGAATTGGGTTTTTTTGTTTGTTTGTTTAAATAAATTGAAAGAAAATCCTTTGCAAGATATATGTTTATCGTGTAAATGCCTGTTTAACTCCAAAAGCAAAGGGTAACATTTTAGGACCAAGTAGAATACTTAGAAAGATGAATCTATAGGATCAAAATTTGGAAGAAAATTTCTAGTTCTAATTAAGACTGTATATACCATTATATAGGAATTACCACACATTCTTGCAACCAGAGAACCTTTGAACTAAAAGTCCTCTGTCTCCTTTACTATGGTACTTGGACTATCTATCTGTACTCTCTGGAACTGTGCTATGTATATAAATTGTACAGATCCACTTGAAAGACTTATTGTTTTACTTATTTCAAAGTTTTCCCAATGATCTGCTAACAGAGATAAAGCTGTCCTGGTAATATGGCTGTTTTTGCTTTCTAATATATTAAAAGTTGTTCATTTTCAAAAATATCACCTGAGTGGACTGTTGCCTTGTGGAAGCTAATTTTGTCCAGAGAGAAAACCAAAGGCCTTGAGAAAAAAAGCCTTTGGGACCCAGCAGCACGATCTGTGAAGAATACCAGGAAGCCAAGGCGACTGCCGTGGAATGATAGGAAGGAGATGGGGGTGTAGTAGAAGCCAAGATCCAAGAGGACTCGCTATTCATCTGCTTGTACATGCACTGAATACCTCTAGGGAGCACCAACCAGCTAGTAACTTTGGCTGCTGCTGGGGAAGAAAGGCTAAGGAGACTTTTCCTTGAATTCCTTTTTGAACCTTTAGAATCTTGATCCATGTGTTCCTTTTCTAGAATTTTTAATTAAATAAAGCATCTCATAAAAGAATTACTAAACATATAAAGAAATAGGAAAGTCTGATCTATCATTAGATCAGTTAATAGAAAAACAGTTCAATAGAAACTCATCCCAAAGTAAGTCAAAGGTAAATCAAATATTTTGACAAACACCAAAGTAATTCAATAATGAAAAAAGCTTGTTCGACAAATGTTGCTGGAACAAGAGATATCCACATTAAAACCAAACTCATCCTCTACATCATACCATTCATAAAATAATTTGACATGGATCATAGACAGACTTACAGGTAAAAACTAAAAGTACAAAATTTTTATAAGAAAGCAAGAAAGTTTATAAAATAATCTTCTCAAACTGGAGGTAGAAAAATATTACAAAGGACACAGAGAACAATAACTACTAAAAAAAAATAAATTAAATTTCATCAAAATTTAAAACTTCCACTAATCTGAAAACACCATTAATAAAAATTTGTGGTTATAGAAGAGACCAGGAGAACATACTACAAAACATATATCTAACAAAGAATTATGTCTGAATATATAAAAAAACTTATCCATATCAATAAGAAAAGGGCAAATAACCAATAAAAAAGGTAAGACATTTGAATAGACACAAAAGAATATATAAAAATCATCAATAAATAAGAATGTAAAAAGGCTTAATACCATTATTCATCAGGGAAATGTAAACTAAAACCATAAAGAGATAACACAAATGAAATATTAAACATTCTCTAGAATGCAGCAATTGAAACTCCAGACATTGCTGGTGTAAAATGTTATAACTATTTTGGCAATTTTTTTTTCAGTTTCTTATAAACATATACCTACTCTATTATCCAGCAATTACACTCCTACACATTTATCCCACAGAAATGAAAACATATGTCCACAGAAAAATTTATATAAGAATTTCCCCCAGGAAATTCCATAAGAATCACAGCAGCTCCAAACCAGAAATAATTAAAATACTGATCAACAGGAAAATGGACGAAGTGTGATATATTCATACAATGAAAGAAAAAAGAAAGAAAGAAAGAAAGAAAGAAAGAAAGAAAGAAAGAAAGAAAGAAAGAAAGACAACTGATAACAGTGGAATGTCACATGAATGCTAAGTAAAGAAAGCCAGAGGCAAGAGAACATACTGTTTGATCAAATTAATATAAAAATACAAAAGAGTCAAGTTAACCTATGGTGACAAATTTAGAACTATGGTTGTCTCCATGAGGGGACTGACTGAGAACTGGGATGGGTAAATTTAGGGAAGGACTGGCCAGTTAAATCAGTTGATCATTCTTTAATTTAATAAACTTTTAATGGGTGTTTATACATGTTAGAAGTTAACAAGTTAGACAAATGAATTGACTCATCTTCATTAGGCTATTTATTTCATATGTAAAAGATACATGAATTTCAAATAAAAATGTAATTGTGATATTTGCCCAGGTCTACCAGAAAGATACAAAATGATTTTTTTTTAAGATTTTATTTATTTACTTGACAGAGAGAGAGAGAGAGGGAGAGAGAGAGCACAAGCAGGGGGAGCAGCAGAGGGAGAGGGAGAAGCAGGCAGGACCCTGGGATCATGACCTGAGCCAAAGGCAGATGCTTAACTGACTGAGCCACCCAGGCGCCCCAATAATATGATTTTAAAAGTGGAAGGAAATTTAATCGGATGATTTCATCATGCCTTTGAAGGAATTCAGAAGTTGCCACCCTAATATACCATTCTAGCATATTGACTATTTTGAGTTCAAGGCATTTAAAAAACAGATGTAAGAAGGACATTGTGACCTTCCTTTATTTTCTTACAAGCAAGAGATGAAATGCCTATAGGAAAGATATCCTCCCTGTATTAGAAGGAAAGAGACATTCTCATCAAAAGAATAGGAAGTAGAGGGCAAGAGAAATATATACAAACAAACTTGCAAAAAAAACCAAAACAATGACAAGTCGTATTCTTTGCTTCTAAATCTGTCTTGTATCAGCTTAATTGTTACACTGAGGCTAAGATCTTAAGAGAATACAGGAGAAACTTTTCCTCCTCTACGCCTTATTGTATAGATATGTTATTTGTAAATACCATTAGCACATCTATCCAAAACAACCCCTTACTACATTTGGAAAAGAAACTCAAAAGCTCATTACATATTTTTTAAAAATTATATATTGTTCTAAACTTACCAGAAAGACAATTGTTGCTGACATCTAGTTTTTCCAAAGAAACAAAATGAAAAAGCGGTATGATTTTTGTCAAGCTGAAAACAAAGAAATAAAATTCGTAAAAATGTTAAATAAGGATGTCCTTATTAATGTAACTATATAATAACATATTTATATAACACAATTATGTAATGATATGCAATTGTATATAATTATATACATATATATTTGTACAGTAAAATGCACTTATAACATTAACAGTACTAATTAAAATACAGTAATTATAAAATTCCAAGTATTTATTCTAGAATGGAAGATTTATATTCATTTCTAAAGGGACATTACCATGGACTGTCAATTTCTATGACAAATATCATGGAGTTTAATGTGTACTGGCTATTTAAAGAAAAAGATCTTTTTATTGTTATTGTTTTTGTAAAAGGTCTAATTTATAGAGAATTTATATTATCTATATAATTTTTCCTGGTTCAAACACATAACTTAAACCATTAAGAGGTAAAAATACAAAAAAAATTTTTCACTTTTTGACAGCATAACAGCTTAGAGTTACTAGTTTTGTTTTTAATTAAAAAAATTTTTTTTGCTTACCAGATTGAAAGTATTATAAGTACTGCAACTATCCAAAGTTACACTAAGGTTATTTCTAAGTTAGAAATATGCTTCCAAGGAATATTAAATAGAAAATATTTTATATAGATAGAATAAACTTAAGTTTGGCAGAAATATGCTAATATTTTAAAATAATATTAGTTCATGTATATTTAAATTCTAGTAATAATGAATTCTCCTCCTACTTTTAAAAGTTTCTATCATTTTCTGAGATATAATTGTCATTAAGAACCCAAATTCAAGCAAGGGATATAAGTGATATTGAAAATATTCACATCATTGGAAACAAAAGCCATGAAGGGAAAATTAATTTAATTTTATTTGCATTTCCAACTAAGACAAGTCTACACTTATTTTGTAATATAATATCACATTACCATAGCTATTTGGAAATAAAAATTAAGCCAGCCCTTCTAAATCTTTAAACAACAGAAAAATTCCTTTGCTTCAAATATAATCTCATTACAAATACAAGTCTCCTGAACCAACCCTCCCCATAAATATTGGAACTCCATACAGTTCAAAATATGCCTCAACTACAGAATATTCCTGGTACCAAAGGGGAAAAAAAGTATGCATTAATTTCCACTTCTTTTGCTTTCTTGTTTTTTATACTGTCCTTCCAGTTGTCCTGGCAGACATTTTTACATCTTTATTTCTACCATCTCCCTGTCATGAAAAAAAAAAAATCTATTATTCTAAGGTCAAAAGCTTATAGAATAATACTGTGACTTGGAAGCCTCATGGGGTCTGGCACAAAACTAACCCTTGTACTAACCTTGACTCCTTTCTTGTACTATCCTGTTCTGAATTAGCAGAGAGACAGAAAATACTACCGATGAAAAACAGACCAAATAATGAGGCTGGAAAAAGTTCTCTCTGACTGTAGCTAAACCTAAATATAATATTACTATTTATAATCAAACCTACACAACACCACTTCTTAAATACAATTTCTGGGAGGAAAAAAATCCAAGGTAATAAAAGAAAAATGATAAAATATTGGCCATTACATTTATATATACACTTCATTATTTGTAATATATACTACTAAAGAGTAAAATTTACTGAAATGTCACATATGCACTGAGAAGGAAGGAAGGAAGGAAGGAAGGAAGGAAGGAAGGAAGGAAGGAAGGAAGGAGGGAAGGAAGGGAGGGAGGGAGGGAACGGAGAAAGGAAGGAAAATTTAAAACTTTGTTGATATATAATTAGTGGATTTAAGTCCTAGTTTTATGATTTTCCTACTCAGGCATGTTTTGGATCAATATAATTCTAATACATTTATCAACAAGAAAATTCCTACTTGTTTTGTAGCTTCAATTAATTTCTAATACTAAATCTTTGTCCTTCTACTAAAAGGGTTTTGAAAGAGAAACAGATAATGAGTTTTCCCCTTTTTTTCAGACGATTTCATGTTTTTAACCAGTAACTTTGATATGGCAAAGTATAGTAACATATAGGTTATATGAAGACAACCAGTAAAATAACCAATGAAGTCACAGAATTAAAAATAAAATTCTCTTTTCAAAAATCAATGCAAGTAAAGAAATATTTGGCTTGACAAAATATTTTATATTAAAATTTTGTCTTTTCAGATAATCATGCTTTTAGAATATTCTTTTTCTTTTTTTAAAAATTTTGATCAGAAAACTGGCTATTCATTTACCTTTATGACTATTCATTAGGATGGTAGAAACCTAATAGTAGAATTCTTTTTTTAAACCTCTAAAACTTTTCCTTTTACTGACAATCTGTGTATATTTTTTCCAAGAAAATTCAAACCAGAAAGACAAAGGACATTAGTGAAAACCTAATACCATTTGACCTTGTCACATTAGCCCTGGGCATAAAAAAGATATAAATTTCAAAGACGACAAAAAGCAAAAGATTTGTACAATAAGCAGCCAATGGGTAATAGTTTCCATTTTCTGCTCCTACTTAGAATCTCACTGGAAGTAGAAAGACATAAAGCTGAGAGTCTTCCAGTTAGGACTCCGCCGAGTCAAACTTAAAACAGTCATATGTCCTAATGAAAATCTAAAACAGAAGTCAAGATGAAACATGTATTTCAAACAATATGTACTAAGTATCATTCTTTATTGTATTTCATTTGTTGGGGGGGAAGCATATGGACACATAATTTCTTCCTTGTGGTGAAAATATTTATCAGAAATTAAAAGAAAAATATATACAATTTAAAAGACATACCAATCACAAATCCAAATATCACATTTATAAAACTCATCTGACGTTTGCAAAATGTATTGACACATATTTTCCTTTTGGATCAACATCGGAATCCCATTAAATAGGTAAGGTAGCTATTACTACCCCTTTTACATGTAAAAAAAACCCAGGCTCTGGTAGAAAAAGAGAGTTGCTCAAGGTCAACTGACAGGTAATTTGTAGATTCAGAATTCAAACTCAGATTTGCTGATCCTGAGTTTTTTTATCAAGCCTGATATAGTTTTTATATCAAACCTGATATAGTTCTGAAAAAGTCAATGCACATGTAAAAGCTTAATGTAAGATGGGTAATTCCTACATTTAATGGTATTAGCTTATTGTGAAAAACCTTAAGGTTGAAGATCATATTTACACAATGATTTCAAGAAATGATTTTACTACTCTCTATGTCCATTTCTATCAATCTCATTTCCCTGATGTCCTTGGGCCTTTTCCCTTTGTCCTTTCAGAAACGAGAGAAAGTTAAATGTGCAAAGAACTGTGAGAGATCATAAAAAATATATTCAAATATGTGACAGTATTATTAAAAAATTCAAAACAGCATATATTATATAATAAATTGACTACATTTTTATATAGTTACATTCAAAAAATTAAGTTCTTTCGTTCTTGAGTTTTTTTGTTTTTGGTTTTGGTTTTTTTTAAGATTTTATTTATCTATTTGACAGACAGAGAGACAGCCAGCGAGAGAGGGAACACAGGCAGGGGGAGTGGGAGAGGAAGAAGTAGGCTCCCAGCGGAGGAGCCTGATGTGGGGCTCAATCCCAGGACTTTGGGATCACGCCCTGAGCCAAAGGCAAATGCTTAATGACTGAGCCACCCAGGCGCCCCACGTTCTTGAGTTTTTTTTATAATTTTTTAACAATTTATTTATTTGTTTGAGAGAGAGCACGCGAGAGAGCAGGGGGGAATGGACAGAGGGAGCGAGAGTCTCAAGCAGACTCATGTGAGCATGGAGCTCCATGTGGGCCTTGGTGTCAAGACCCTGAGATCACAACCTGCGCTGAAACCAAGAGTCGGATGCCTAACCAAATGCACCATCCAAGCACCCCTTAAGAGTTTTTTTATGCTAAAGGACATATATTACTCAGTTCTATGTCCCCCAAAATAGCAAACACCACATCAATATCCAAAATTATAAGGTCAAGCAAACAAACTTATAAATAAGGATTATTTGGATTAAGTACCCCAATTATTATTATTATTTTTTAAAGATTTTATTTATTTATTTGAGAGAGAGAGAGAGAGACAGCCAGTGAGAGAGGGAACACAAGCAGGGGGAGTGGGAGAGAAAGAAGCAGGCTCCCAGCAGAGGAGCCTGATGAGGGGCTCGATCCCACAATGCCGGAATCACGCCCTGAGCAGAAGGCAGACGCTTAACGACTGAGCCACCCAGGCACCCCTAAGTGCCCCAATTATTATTATTAATTCTAACAAATGTCTAGTGATCTAGTTTATATAATTCCTAGTCATATCAGATTGATATGGGAAATAGTCATATCAGACTGATAGGGCAAAAGTCTATTAGCTAGTATTAATTTTAACTGTTAAAAGTAGATTTGATAGTTTAAAGTGTCCAAAGAAATTAAAGGCATTATTTCTCAAAAAAATGGTATTGATTTGAATATTTTCTAATCTCTTTTAATATTATTTTGCTCATTAATGTGGCTTGAGATCCACTTCTATAAAATGTATGAGGTATGTCAATTACTGAGTGATTTACTGCATATGTCCAAAGCATAGCTGAGCATGTCTATTGAAATTGCCTTTCTTACCTGGAAAATATTGTGAAAAGATCCAATGAGTTTAAGGATGGCCCAAATTATTTAAATGGTGTTATCTGACAGAGCTGGCTCTACAATAAATGCCCTTTTAAAACCAAATTTCATCTATTAGATCTGATTGAAATAACTGGAAGGAATTTTTGAACACAGATTGTTTTTGCTTTGTCAAATAGTGGAATAGTTTAATAGGTGGAAGTTAAATCATTTGGGACATACATGCTCAAAGGATGAGCACTATCATGGAGAGAATGTGAGAAAATTTTATGGTTTTTTTAGGAAAAAATATGTATGCATTAAAATTGGGTTGTACTTGTTCACTTGTTCTGCAAGAGTTGTAGAACTCAAAAAAGCAATTTCTTGTTAAAGGTGGTTTCTTTTCTCTATCCCATGTGCCTTTGATGAACAAATTAATCATGTTAGAGTGAGTAGGTCCCAATGAATTATTAAGCAGAGGGAGACATACACATACTCTGCTCCTGTTTTGGTTTTAGACAGTTATTCTCTGCAAAGATCCAGATGTTCGGTGGTTTCAAATGGATCTTCTGTGTCAGGTACCCATCTCGATTTAATGTTAAGGTATTTTTTTAAGTGTTACTTTATATCCTTAGGGAAATCGAATTTAAATCAATCTTAACAGTTACAAAAAGACATGCAAGTTGAGAACAGATTAAAAATCATTCTTCCAGGACTTAATAAGTACCACTTGAGAGAATGAGACATCCTTCTGAATTAAATTAACTACCTCCTGCATTTTCCAAGGACTATATTCTTTACAAATATAAACAAACCTGCTTTGGGAGATTTCTACAAGTATGTCTTTGAGAAGAAACAAAATAAGTAGGATAAGTACAATTAAAATTCTACTAAAATTCAAGGGTATGCCAGTACTTTTTCAAATCCTATAAAGTTATATTTCTAATTTATGTACTAATTTATTGTTATGCACTTTCACTGAGCTCCTGGTGAAAACTAACAACCTTTCTACTTGTTATGAAGATCAAGCATTTACTTTAAGCAACCATTCAATGAATTTAGTGTTTATGCAGTTTGTTTTTACCTGTTTTGAGAGATAGTCAGGTTTTGTAGTAAAGGCAACCAATATGAAGAAAGTGCTTCCACAGTTGAAATGTTGTTATCATCCAAGTGCAATTCTCTTAGTAGAACATGATTTTCCAAGGACGGAAGCTATATTTAAATTTGGGTCATTAGCTTATATCAAGTAAAATATTTTTGTCATTCAACAAAATTTAAAAACATAAAATCTACTAAAATTAACAAAAAAGTATATTCTGTTAAACTACATATCATAAGTCAAAGTATAATGTTATGCGATTTTTAGTATGAATAAAATTTCTAAGAATTAACTTTAAAATTAGAATTTTTTTTAATAAAAGTTACTTCATGGTACATTTTAATTAGAATTTCTGTAATGAAATTGGCTCCACTTATACACTGAAATATAACTGAAAAGTTATGATTTATTTTAGTGTTCTGAAAAACTTATGTTAAATTAGACTTCTTTACAAAATATTCTGTTGAACATTTTTTTAATAGAAGTATGTAAGTTTTAAGTAAGCTGGAAATCACACACAGATGTAAGCAAAAAACAAAGAAAAATTAATCAAAGTTGCTTTTAAAATATGCAGTTGATTTTTCTATCAAAAGAAAAATCTTATATTAATCACAGAAGCCAATAATTCAAAGAAATTACCTCACTTAGATAATTTCCCTCTAACTTCAGTACTTGGAGCAATCCACAGTTTTCAATACCTTCAACTTTAGTAAGATGATTATGTGAGCAATCCAGGTATATAATGGTAGGAGTATCACAAAGACCTTTTGTACTAATTAACTGATTGTGGTCCATAATTAGTTGCTGAAGATTTCTCAAAGATTCTAAACCACCTGGAAGAAAAATTTTCCAAGATCACTTGTATCATACATTCTTTCAGAATCTAAGGTGAGATTTCTAAATAATTGCACCTTTATATTTCCCAATATTTCTAGTTACAAGTGAAGATTTAGCCCATATTCCTGTGAAAAATTTGTAAGTGTAAAATGTATTATTTTTTAAACTTGTACCCACAGGATATATTTTTGAATGACATTGTTATATATCAATTGAATATTGAATAAAGTACTAAAAAGTACACATTGGGCACTGAATGTTTTATTTTCAAATAACAACAGAATAAGGGAGAAATAGAAGGACTTGTTTTCTTAAAAAAATAGTTCTCAACTCAGTTTCAGGGTCTTTGAAGTTTGATTGCTTCCTTAAGATTGAATATATAACATTAGAATGCTATTTTCCTACCATTGAGATGGCCATCTTAGATTCCCAAGTATAGTAGGTGCAACCATATTAACAACAATGAAATATTAGCATGTTCTTCAGGTATTTCAAGATTGTCACAAGTATCCTCCTAGTTGCCCAGATATGGTTAAAACCAATATGGTATTAAATAAAAAATACCAGAGGAATCTTAGACTACAGCTCAGCACTTATAAGGAGAAAACTGAGAAGGTTGTTCAAGGGAGCCATCAGGAATTAGCATTGGAAAGAAATGCTGAGGAAGTCTGTAAACATTTCATGGAAGATATTAAAAATCTAGAAAATGTTATTTAGATTGAATACTGGACTAGATATGATCTCTCTAGGTACCACTCTATTATATGAAATAGGCAGTTCTAGAAACTGGAAATATGGTTTAAGGTCTAAAGTAGGTACTGGTGAGCAGAATGTCTTCAGTGAATATTGTACATGTGGGAGTCATTGTGGCTAAACCTTGCAGAATCAAGCTTCATTGTTATTTTCTCGTCAAGCCCCAAAATATTTTATTCAATTAAATGTTGGAATAGACATGAGCTTTTCAACCAAAAAAAGTTATTTGATAATAAACTGAAAGATAATCTTGGAAGAAACATAATTATGTATAAAAGTAATATCTGGAATTTATGTAATAAATTTATCCTGAAGAAACTTAAAGCGTTAACTCAAGGTTTGCTCTTTTGATTATACACTGTAATTTACAGAAGGAAAGGGTAGACAGTCTGCTTATATCAAAATGGAAAAATAAAAGGAAGAATCAAGTAATATTACCAAGATTTTCAAGAAAACTTAATGCTGTATCACATCTTAAAAGTTTAGATAATGTAATAAAATTGATGTACAAATATTTCAGACACATTTGATGAAAAATTATATTTCAAAATTGCAGTTTCTAATACTTTGAGTCAAAGTGACTTAATGTTATGGATGATTATTTTGTATAAAAAGGAATACATTTTTATGCTAAAGAATTAATTTTCTTATAATGATAAATTAAAGGAATACATTTTTATGCTAAAGAATTAATTTTCTTATAATGATAAATTATACATTATCTAAGAAAAGCAGGAAAATGCATAGAAAGACCCATAGAAGAGAGAGACTTAAATTTAAATTTAGGCAGTATTTTTACATTTTTTAAGTTCTTATCTAGGATTAATGTACTGGTATTTTTCTGTAATGTAAAATAGCATGTATAACTTAGAAAAAATTGTCATCTGATACTATTCAAGGAGTGAATTGTTCTGTCCTATAAGATAGTTGACTAAGTTTAAACAACAGAGTCAATTATCTTATAAATATTATATACTATATATTATGAATTCCAAGGTATTAGAAATAGTATATTACATATAATAATAAATATATATTAGCTAAAATGTAATTTAAAGTCTGTTGAAATAGAAAATACTTTGGAATTTAGTATGCTTTATGATCATATCTAATGAACATCAATTAACCCACTGAAGCAGTTTAAAGGCATTCAAGGAGGAAGGAAATACTAATAAAAATCTGTAGTTTCATAAAATAAAATGTCCTTTATCAAATATTTAAACATCTTAAGCAATCTACTTCCACAAGCTTAATATTTTTAAAAGCTGTGCACATTACTCTTAAGTTTTTCAGAGCTATTCAGAAATAGAATCTTCTATTAACTCATTTAAAGTTGGGAATGCATTTGTGAAACTTCTCAAAGGTCACCCAAGAAGAGAACCAAGAATGAAACATCAGGTCACACACTGAGGAAAGCTAAAGGATTTGGCATAAGAAGCTGAAAGGAAATAGGAGATAAAGCAGCAGAACAATTGGGAGAGAACAAAAGGAAAAGGCAAACAGAATTCCGTGATGACAGCTGGTTAGTAAAAATAAAAATAAAGTAATATACATTTTACAATTATCATGGGTATTTTTATTTACACTAAATTACATATGGCCAACAGTGTGGCAAGGAGTATGAAGAGGCCACTGTCTTGGCAGTCATGAAGTAGCTGAAGACGTTTATTAGAGGCAATAATAGAGTAATCAGGATGGAAGCCACGATGCAGAAGTAGGGACAAGGAGTGTAGACTATGTTTTAAATATATGATTATGGAGAGAACATCTTCAAAAGTCCTTAAAATGGCCCACAAAACCCTATCTTTGAACTGATCCTCTACTACTGTCCCCTTGTCTTCGTTCATTCTAGCATGTTAACCTCATTGCTGTTCCTCAAACATGCCACACATACTTCCACAGTAGGGCTGTCTGCTTATGTAAAAACTAGTATCAGTATGTGACATGTTAGGCCAGGAAGAATTAAATAAAGCCTATCAGCTAATTTCAAATATTAAGACACCATGATTTTCAGCCAATATACAGAGAAGGTATAATTAGTCTACTCAACAATGTTTGAGATTTCAATTTGGTGGAATTACCATGATTTCAAGCCTCAGATATTGAGGAATACTTGACAGAGCATTTCTACTTAGAGGAATCCATTACATGGTAATACACACACAACTATAAAGTAAAACGTAGAGAGACTCCTTTCTGTATTGTTTAAAACAAAGAAATGTATATAAGTTAAATGTCTATCAGTAAGGGAATAGTTAAATAAAGTATGGAGTATCTATAAAATGAATACACATAATCTTCAATATGAAGTCGTGTGCCATAGAGGGATGTCCATCATCTATTACTGTGTGTAAAACCTAATTTGCATACATAGGCTTTTAGCTATTGAATAAGTCTGAATCTAAATCTACACATCTATAATTGTATTGCATAGAATAAGATCTTGATTGATCCATAAACAACTGTGAACAGTGATTACTCTTACAAAATAAGAAAGACAAGGGGTAAACAATGTTTTATTGCTTACATGATGTAATTCTGTTTTTTAAAAAATTTGAATGAGAATGCACTTCTTGCATAATATGTATTTAAAAACAATCTATTTGGGAAAAAAAATCACAGCAAGTATTGAATAGAAGTGTTATTTAATCTTGACTACCACCACTATCAATGATTGCTGACCTGAAGAAAAACTTGGGAAACCCTGATACTGTTATTCATCAAAAGGATTTGTTATATAGCCAAAGTAGGGGAACTCTGTACAGAGATAAGAGGGCATACCTCTTAGATTTTAAGATGAAAGTTTTAAAGGAAATTCAGTGAAATAATAAATGGAGACTGGGTAAGATCTCTAAACATCTGCCTATATATAACAGTGAGGGAGGATGTGCATTAAAACATATATATATATATATATATATATATATATATATATATATATATACACACACACACACACATATGTGTGTATATATGTGTATATATAAATGTATATACACATATGTACATATATATATATTTAGGATAGATGTATATATATATATATATCCTAAAAATTAGCTTAATGACAAAAAAAAAGGAAATCATTTAAAGGTGTGGAACTGAGTCTGCCAACAAACAAGTGAATGAGCTTGGAAGTAGATCTTTTAGCCTCATTGAGCCTTGAGATGAGAGTAGTCCTGGTTGACAGCCTGACTGCTATCATGATTTGTCATGTCTTGAGAGATCCTGAGCCATAACCACCCAGTTAAGCCACTCCCAGATTCCTGATCCACAGAAAATATGAAAAAGGAAGTGTTTGTGGTTTTAAATTGCTGTTTTAGAGTACTTTGCTTCACAACAACATATAACTAATACAGTAAGGATTCTATTTGGAAGAAAATATGAGAAAGAAGAAAATATATTGAAAATGCTTTGGGCTATAGAAGGATATTTAAAGAAATTTAATGCAACAAGAATTCAAAGATATTAAAACAACAGATGCAGGTAAACAAATGGACCAAAGTAACACCATGACAGAACTAATAAATAATTTTAAAACAACATTGTACAGAACAGAGAGCTAAAGTTTGAATTGCCCACAAAAAAGAGATCATCACACTGAGAATAAAATATGAAGAAAGCCAAAACTAAAAAGACATAGATTAAATTAATTAAATAATAATAGACATGAAGGACAAACAACCAAAATATGGTTCATCTATGATTGAAAAATTGAAAAATAGAACCAAGACAAAAAAGTTTTCAAATATATAAAAACCAAGATAAAAAAAGTTTTCCAAAATATATAAAAACCAAAATTTCCAAGAAACAAGGAATAACTTAATGTGTAGTTTGAAAGGGACATTACATTCCAAAACAAATTTATGTGGATTTATTGACTATAAGATGTTTCTTGGTTAAATTACCGATTAAGGACAAGGAGTGTTATTCAGATATCTTCACAGATATCAGTCATGAGGATAGAAAATCAAGTTAACCTCTAACTTGCAATAGCAAAACACAGTATCATGTATGCAGTGAAGCAGTGCCACAAAGTACCAAGTGAAAATGTTACCTAAAAATAGAATGCACACCTTTCTTCTCATTCAAGAATGAAGGCAACTGACAGATATTCTCAAACATGAAAGAATTCAGGGATTATAGGATCCATCTTTCTTTGAAAAATAAGATTTAAAAAGAGGCAATGAACTAGGAAATCCAGACAAGCAGGAGATGAAAGGAACAGTTGTAAAAAGAACTGGTACTAACCCATTGTCATACAGATCTAATGCCACTAAAGGATATATACATAGAGTCCTAAAACCTGAAGAGAATAATAAAAATTGTAAGGGGAAAAGAAGATTGGAAAAAGTATAAATATTCTAATTTATTTTATATTCTTAAAGAGGAGTTAATATTGTCTAAAATACATGAATCAAAAGCACATTTTTACTAATGTACTAAACAACAAAGAAAATACTATAACTGGCAAAATTGGAAGGTGGAGATGGAAGTGTAAATGAGATAATTTTATCATCTTTAGCATGAGGAAGCCAGTCTAAAATTTTGAAGTCAAAACAGTTTCATATACACTCTTGCTCTATTGTTAAACAATGCTTTTGAGTTTTTAAATATGTCTCATCTTAGTAAACTGTTTGTAGAAAAATTGACTGAAAAGGAATGTTCCCAACCAGTAATTCACATAGGGATGATTTTTGTTGTTGTTGTTCATCGTAAGATTATTTTATATACGTTAATATATTTCAAAAATTGCTTACTTTATAAATCATGGTACTTTTTAAAAATTCAAACTGGTGTTCGACTTCAGTAGTAGTTAAAGTCATCATCTCAAAAGCAGCACTAAAACGTTAGCTGTTTCTTTAATATTAATAAAAATTACATGCCTAGAGCTTATCTCTTTATATATATACTGCAATAGTGACAGGTATTATTTAACTTTTTCTACTGTTTAGTTAAACTTTACTTAATTAATTACCCAAACTTTTTTAAATTAAACTTTACCCTAAGTATACTTATTTATATAGGAAAAGGAAGCATGATTGGGTGAAGAGTTACCACATTCATTTCAAGTGATTTCTTATTTTGATTACTTTGTTCTTTCATATAAATGCCTTCTATATATAAAAGGACATTTTGTTTACCATTTTATATTTGTTATTCCTCAGAGATTTTTAGATTTCTATTTAGCTGTGAGCTACGTTATTACAGTTTTATTTTCTTAATACTGGTATATGACAAAATCTTATGTAATTTTTTGAAATAAGCATAGAGTATCCTACATATAAACACATATAAATCATTTATAGTCGCCACATTTCTACTAAAAATATCAAAATCTATTTTTTCAAAACTGGCTTTACTTGTAATATAAAATTCATCAGAGACTCATTCTACTAGTTTCAGCCCTGTATTATGTCCACATGGAAATGGAAAAATAATATAGACAGAATCTCTGCTCAAATATCTCTTACTTGATCAATTCAACTACAATTTTTAAAAAATTACAACATGTAAAAATGTTAACAATTTATCATGAAGTGAATAGGGTAAATTACAAAACAATATTATTACAGTAGTGGTTTTTTTAAATGGCAGAAAACAATCTGAAAAGACAGAGCAATTATGCAAGAAATTAAGAAAATAATCCCATTTATAATTGCATTAAAAAATAAACTACCTAAGAATAAATTTAATCAAGAAGGTGAAAGATCTGTATATTGAAAACTGAAAAACACTAATGAAAAGAATTGATGAGGGGCGCCTGGGTGGCACAGCGGTTAAGCGTCTGCCTTCGGCTCAGGGCGTGATCCCGGCGTTATGGGATCCAGCCCCGCATCGGGCTCTTCCGCTATGAGCCTGCTTCTTCCTCTCCCACTCCCCCTGCTTGTGTTCCCTCTCTCGCTGGCTGTCTCTATCTCTGTCGAATAAATAAATAAAATCTTAAAAAAAAAAAAAGAAAAGAATTGATGAAGAAAAATAAATGGAAAGACATTCTGTACTCATGGATTTAAAAATTAATATCATTAGAATCCCCATATCCAGAGCAATCCACAGATCCAATGCAATCCCTATCAAAATTCCAAAGGCATTTTTCACAAAAATAGGATAAATAATTGTAACGTTTATATGGAACCACGAAAGACCCTGAATACTCAATGCGATTTCAAGAAAAAACAAAATTGGAGGTATCACACTCCCTGATTTCAAACTATACACCAAAGCTATAGTAATCAAAATAATATGGTGGTGGCATAAAAACAGACACATAGATCAGGGGAACAGAATAAAGACCCCAGAAATAAACCAGTTAGTTTATAGTCTATTAGTTTACAACAAAGGGGCCAAGAATATAAAATGTGGAAAAAACAGTCTCTTCAATAATTGGTGTTGGGAAACTACACAGTTACATGCAAAAAATGAAGCTTGACCACTGTCTTACAACATACACAAAAATTAACTCAAAATGGATTGAAGACTTGAACATAAGACCTGAAATCATCAAACTCATAGAAGAAAACATAGGTGATAAACTCCTTGACATAGGTCTTGGATGATTTTTTTTTTAATCTAACACCAGAAGAAAAAGCAACAAAAGCAAAATAAACAAGTGGAACATATCAAACTAAAAGCTTCTGCACAGCAAAGGGAACTATGAACAAAATGAAAAGGCAACCTGCTGAATGGGATAAAATATTTGCAAATCACATGTCTGATAAGGGTCTAATATCCAAAATTATTATAAAGAACTCCAACTCAATAGCAAAAATCAAATCTGATTAAAAAATGGGCAGAAGATCTGAACAGACATTTTTCCAAAGAAGACATACAGATGGCCAACAGGCATGTTCAACATCAGTAGTCATCAGGGAAATGCAAATCAAAATCACAATGGAATATCATTTCATATCTGTTAAAATAGCTATTATCAAAAAGACAAGAAATAAGTGTTGGAAGGGTTGTGGAGAGAAGGGAACCCTCTCACACTGTTGGTGGGAATGTAAATTGGCGCAGCCACTATGGAAAATACATGGAGGTTCTTCAAAAAATTAAAAATAGAACTACCTTATGACCCACTATTTCCACTTCAGGATATTTATTCAAAGAAAAAAACCCCACTGACATGAAAAGATATATGCACCCTCATGTTCATTCATTACAGCATTATTTGCAATAGCAAAGATATGGACACAAACTAAGTGCCCATTAATGCGTAAATGGATTAAAAAATTGTGATATTTAGATGTACAATGGAATATTATTCAGTCATAAAAAAGAATGAAACCTTGCCATTTGTGACTATGGATAGATCTCAAGGGCATTATGGTAAGTGGAATAAGTCAGAAAAAGACAAAAGCCAAAGATCTCTCTCATATGCAGAATCTAAGAAACTAAGCAAACAAACCAAAACACAACTCATATATGCAGAGAGCAGATGGGTGGTTATCATAGAGAACGGGTGTGGAAGGGCAAATTGGGTAATGGGGGTCAACTGTATAATGACAGATGATAACTAGATGTACTGTGGTGATCATTCGTACTGTATATACACAAAACTCAAATTATGTTGTACCCTGAAAGAAATATAATGTTATATATCAATTTTATCTCAAAAAAGGAGAAATACTTGCAAACACACACACACACACACACACACACACACACTAAAATGCATGGCAATAACAGCACATTAATTTGGGAGCAAGTAAATAAAGTTTAAATTTCCTAAGACCCTAGAACTGCTTTGAAAATGTACCAAATCTACTTAGATTTGGTAAAGAAGGCATGCTGTATCTATAGTAAACAAAAAGAATAGTCAAATAATATGTAACTGGTAATAGAAAGAAAAAAATGAAATAATTTAAAACCTCAACTAAACCAAAAAGAGGCAAGAAAAGAGAAACACCAGAACAGGCAAAACAAATAGAGTCAAATATTAACATAGTAGATTTAAACTCAAATATATTAATAATTGCACTTAATTGTTAATTAAACTTAATTAGTTATTAGAGACCAAAGGCTGGAAACAAAGCTAAAATTTGTCAGGCAGCCTAGATAAAACGATAACAAAAGCAACACATTTTCACATTACATAAAGGAGACATACCAAAAATAGAACATGTAGAAATATTGTAAGTAAAAGAATAGAAAAAGATATGTACACACCAAACTAGTGATTCTCAAAGTGTGGTCCAGCGACCAACCTCCTACAGACACTTTTAAAGGTTGTATTGAGTCAAAACTATTCCATAATAATTCTAAGATGTTATTTGCCTTTTTCACTCTCATTTGCTCAAGAGTTTATAGTGGAGTTTTCCAGAGGCTACATGAGGTGTGATATTGTAGCAAATTGAATGCAGAAGGAAATACGGAAATCCAGCTGTCTTGCGTTAAGCTAGACATTAAAGAGATTTGCAAATATGTGTAACAATAACCCTCTTCTCACCATATCTTTTTGGTAAAAACTACATTTATTATTTTTAAAACTATTACTAATGGAAAAGCTTTATTATCTTAAGCTCTGAATTAATAAACTTTTTCTCATTTTTTTCTATACAGTAAATACTGATAGATATAACGTGCATAAATGAAAGCTGTTTGAGGCAGGTACTCAATAATTTTTATGAGCATAAAAGGATCCTGAGTCCAAAAGAAAGCCAGTTTGGGTAATATCGGACACAGAAGACTAAGGCAGAAGCTTTACTACAGATGAAAAGGGACATTTAAAAGTAATAAAATAAGTCAATTCAGAAGAAATATACAGCAATTATAAATTTATATAAAACAAATAGCATGGCCTCAAAAATATTTAAAGCAAAAAAAAAATAGGCTCTAAGAATAAAGATCTACAACCCACAATCATCATGAAAGTCATGTATATAGCTTCTTCTCTATGACTATGCTAACAACATGGTCAGTAGTACATGTTGATTATAGGCAGTATGGCATAATAAAAAACAAACAGGCTTTGACACAGACAGTCCATGAATTGATTCAGGTCTATTCTAAATTTTGGTTGTATGAATATAAACAAGTTACCTAACTTCTCTGTGTCTTTGTTCCTTTATTTGTGGAGTGAGGGTGATCTTGCATTATTGAGAGGATTAAAAACAATGTTTTAAAGTAGCTTGTACAACGCTTTCACATATTAATAGCTATTATTGTTTCCTAACAATTATCCTCAATGACAAGTAGCTTACAAACTCTAACTGTTCTGACCAAATAAGACTTCAAAGACAAATGTTTGAGCTAAACTTTGAAGAAATAGGATATTAATACACACTTTTAAAAAAGTCTATACACAATTGATTAAACAGTAATTTGATCCAGTCAATGCATTTGGCTAAAAAGGGGGACTCTAGATGGGAAGGAAGTTAGAATAAGTTGCCACCCTTCTTTTAATCTTACAAGTTCTTTGCTATCAAATGAAGGATAATAACTGAGCAAAAGAGACTTAGAGCAAGCCTTACATTAGAATACCATTACTTTCTCAACATCTCAAAGAAAATGATTCTCTCTCAGTCAACATTTCTATTTTGTCCACTCCCCATCCCAAACAAAACAAAACAGTCGCCACAAAAATATTCAAGAGCTTCTTGCAAATTATGTAAATATAACAAATATAAAGTATCACTTAAATATTCTTGAGTCCACTGCTACAATATATTCTTTATTAACTCTTTAAAAGTTTCCTAAGTCCCACAAAATAGAACTGAAGCCAAGTGTGTTTATCCCTCAAAGGGCCCTTGCCCATGGCAAAATTAGCATTTGGCTATACTTGCTACAAATATCTATTTCAAAGAATTCCTCCCACAGAAATGAGCCAATGGTCTAATAAAACATTCTGGCCACAGTGGGGGGAAAAACCTCTCCGGTAAGGAACAGCAAAACTAAAGATGTTAAATTAGGCTAGAGGTTTTCAGTAAATAAGCGTTTGGTAAAGGTCTACCTCCTTTAGCTGCTCAATGATTACTATGTTTGACAGTTACCTACAAATATGCTGAGTTGCAAGTAAGATTTTTAATTTCAATGCAAAAGTCCTTCAGGATCATATATGTTATATGGAAACAGGAATACTGAAACAGGAATCAGAAAACTTGGATTCTAGCCCCCCTCTGGTAGGAGTTTGATGAAAATTATGTAGGTCTGTTTTTTCATCTGTAAACTTAAGAAGCCTAAATTGGCAGATCTGTAAAATCCTTTTCAGCTTTGTACTGGGCATTGTTGCATTTCAAAACTAAAGAGTAAGCTAGCACCATCTAGTGGAATACAAGAAATTTACTAAATACACAATAGTGAAAAGCATTTCTACAAGCAAAATATCCAGAGCTTTATTTTACTTCATTAATTTTTCTAATGTTCCAAAGACAACATTGGGTAGTACGAATTAAGCCAGGCACATTTCCCCTATGAGACAAGACAGTAATCAAGCTTATGTGAAAATGTTGCATTATGTCAATATCTTTCATACTTATAATATTAGTATCACTTTTCCAGCAAGCAGTATTATCTGAAAATAAAGCATCAGGGGAAAAAAGGATCCTAATACTTCTATCTATTTACAATATTTTCTAGGAACGTATCACCTGAAATTTATAAATTAACAAATTAATTGTTGGCATTAAAGAAACATGTTTTTCCAGATAAAAGTTTTCTTCACATAGCAGAGATAGAAGCTTCGTGAATGAGAAAACAAAAATAATTATTTGCTCTTACACATTAACTTCATACTTATTTTCCTTTTTACTCAATATTCAACAAATGAAATATAGCAATTTATTCTCATTCTCTTTTCTCTATATAAATATCACTAGATAATCTTGGTGAAAGTCAGGATACTCATTTGTTTTGCTTATTGCTGCATTCTCAGCAATATTCTAGTACTGTGTTCTAGTGCCCAGAAAAGTGCTTACACATAGTAGGTGCTCAATAAATTTTCTCATTAACAAATTTATTAATCAATAAACCTTAAAATCACTACCTTTTCAGTATAAAGAGTTTTAATATATTCTAATAAAATAGTAATAATCTTAAGTGTTAAATGCGTATTTATTGGAGAGGCAGTAGAATGAGACAATTAAAAAATTAGATACTAGGGATAGACTGCTGAGTTTCAAATCCTGGCTCTATCACTTACTAACTGTATGATCTTTGATAATTTACTTAACCTCTCTGTGCCTCAACTATTACCTGGGTGGGGGGAGGAACATTTAATAGTAACTAACTCATAGCGTTTATATGAAAAGCAAATGAGGTAAATATATAAAGCACATAAATATATGGTGGTTAAAAAAGTTATCTATTACTTATCATATTAAGTTGTATTCTTTCTGTAAATAAAATTTAGAAAACAATTTCGTCATACGGTATGAATTTTTTCAAATTAATTTACTTTCAGAATGTTTCTCTTAGAAAGTCAATAAGCCCCAACATAAAAATGGAAGAAACAAAGAAAACTGGACTATAAATTATAAATCACCTATTTCTCATTTGCTTTGGCTATTCGTTAAAAAACTAAGTCAAAAATACTATTCAAAATATGAAAAACTTTTCACAGATATTCAACATCTATTCAAGGAATGATTTTCCATATTATTTCTGGAAATCAAAATGTTTTACCAATTTTACCTGAAACTTACTTATGGGATATTTCAGGCAAAAGAAAGCATGAAATATAATGATATCATATCCTTAAAATTTAAAATGCAAATCATCCAAATTGAGTTATAAAAGATAGTACAGGGGGAAAAAAAACTTCCAGAGGAAGAAAAACATAAAACATTTTAGATTAATAAAAAGTATGATAAAATCTGTTGTCTGATTAAAATATATCCATATTTAAAATCATCAACTAAAGTGAGCTTAAAAATTTAAAATTAAGCAATTATTTTGACATTCACAATATGCAAGAATAAATCCAGATCAAATCAAAATATTCTATAATCAAAAACATGCTACACTAATAGAACCAATTATAGAAAATATTAAAATGTTACACAGTAGTCTTTAAATTAGCCACAGCATACAATATATTTAAACTTTAAATTAAACATACTTAATTTTTATTTAATTAAAAAATATATTATTAACTTTATATAACTTTCAATCTATAGAATTACATTTTAAGTTATTACTTTTAAAAAGTATACTTTACACAGTGCTTCTATTTCTGTAATTAAACAGTTTCATTAGAATGGAAAACATTTAGCATAAATAATTTCAAATGAATTTCCTTAAACAGATTGACACAATTCCTATTCTCATTCACTTAAAATACAATGAAATTCAAATAAAAATGCACATTAATGTTTTCTAATAAAAAGAGTAATTAAAGGTAATCTTACATATTAACTACTGCAATAACTACAGCTTAGTAAGAATTAGGAACAAATTAAACTTGAAACTACAAATGTAGAATACATGGCATTGCTTCCAATTTTATTTCACCTCCTTAAGAAATATTATAGCATGGAATAGTAACCTATTAACTTATAAACACAAATCTATCTTTGTGCCCCTTCATAAGAGTTCTTAGCATCAATACATCATTGAAAGACAAAATCTACGCTTTTCCCTTAGCTCAACCAGAATCTCTGCAAGCAGTTCCTGAAGATGAAAAACAGACTCCAAACGGTCTTCAGAAAATCTACTTTTTCATGTATACTCTTCTCACACTCAATAAATACAGTGTTTTCATTGTACCCCACAGACAGCAAAGATGTCTTTTACCTTGTTTGCTCTGTACTACATAAGATACCTCAAGTACATCAATTAATAGTATGGCAGTTTCCACATAAATCTTGCAGATATCCTATCCCAGGAAATTCACTGGTTACAAGAAATCCCATACAGCCCTGCTGGCAATGAAAATGAAGTGAATGGGAGTTAAAGCATTTCTTCTCACAAACAGCCTTTTTCTTTTTTTTAAGCTTGCTTCAGTGTGTGCCAATATAGCAACATACATTATCAATGAACTTGCCTTCATTCCAACAACAACAGAAGTATTTCTATCTGTCTTTTAAAATAAAATTTTATAATAAAAAATTGTATCAAAAGTATCCCTATTTCCATACAGGAGAAAATATGAGTAGTCCCAAAGCAAGCAGCACAGACACACAGGCAAATACACATATTAAAAAATAGTATACATTTTATTTTCAAAGTGTGCCTTGAAATGTCTGTAACAGCTTGCTTTGTGAAAACAACTATATTTTTCCCATATTAAAAAAAATCAGAGATGACAGTGACTGTTTTGATCTAACTTTCCCCAAACTCTCTCTAGAAATTCATAATGAACAACAAATAAATAAAAATACCCCAATCTATCTTTCCAGTGTAAATGGGAAATGAAGAAATTACAAGCTGAATTTTTTCTAAGTGGGATAGTAAGTATCCACAACAAACACAATCCAGGCTAAATCCTCACTGGTATAGAGGGAATCCTATGGAAACTGGACAGATAAGTAAGAAATGGAGATGCTCCCATGTATTATCAACAAGGCCTCCTTCCAGAAAGGGAGCATCATCCCAAGTGGAATGACAGTACTAACACCAAGGATATAAGTTGAATTACAAATGCAAATGGCCATGCTCTATATGAAACAAAAACATTTAAAACTGGATCAAAAAATAAAACCCAAATCTATGCTCTGTATAAGTACACACCTCAAACAAAGTGTTTCCAAAGTTTTGTGGGGTTTTTTTAATGGCCAAGTAGGCCAATACAAGCAAAAAGAAAATGTTGTCAGGCAAGGTAGAATTTAGTCTCAAAACATTAAAGAGACAAGGAAACAAATTTCAAAGCTAAAATTCACAATAAGGATAACACAGTTAAGAATATCTACAAAATAGCATGGAGGAACACTCAAAAAATGGACACCAAAGGATATACAAAAAGAAATAGGCTGACTAATAATAAACATTTATACTAGCTCAACTCAGTCTCTGGTAGGTCCAGTAGATATTGAAGATCTAAATCAAATGATCACCAAGGTAGAACATAGAGATACAAATATAAACTCTATATTCCAATTAAAAACACAATTACCTCTTTTCACATGCACATGAAACATTCCTAAAAATTGATCACATATTAGAAAATCACAATAAGTTCCAAAAAGCAGATATGGCACAAAGATAATTCTCTCGCTACAATGCAATAAAACTAAAAAGAATAACAGCAACAACACAAAATGGTCTTACCATATAGAAATTTTAAATCTTAGCTAAAAGGCATAAAATTGTAGAACTGATGAAAATACAGAAGTTACAGACCAAGCAGTGCTCACAGAAAAATTTATAGACTTAAGTATTTAGGTTAACAGAAGTGAAAAAGAATAAAAAAAGAAGTAAATATTTAACTCAGAAATAGAAAGGAACAAAACAATAGAAGAAAAGTGGAAGAAACTGGTATTAATGTGTATATAATGTCCTTTGTACCGTCAATATATATTGCAGAAAATTAATCTAAAGATATAATTGGTAAAGTATAAAATGATATTAAGCATCAGATTAGTTATTATGGCAAATGTGGAAGACTGAAAACCATGCAAAGTCCATCAACCAGGAACCAGTGGAATAAAACCTGGTCCTTCCACAAAAACAAAGATTATGAAACTATGGAAAAAGAATGCTCTGAATTCCATAACATGTTGTTAAATGAAAAAAAGCAAGATAAAGGACAGTACTTAAAATATTTTATATTTTAATCCTAGAATTAGGATTAGTATATATACATACACTTCTTAGATATACGTGTGCATATATGTATATTTATATGTACATACATGCATACATGTAAGTGATACACATATTATTAAATACATATATAGATGTTATATATGCATATATACAAAAACATCTATATATAAAAGTATACCGGAGAACAGAGTGAAAAGGACTGGGATGAAAGATCAATCTCTTTGAGTATGCCTTTTTAAATGTAGTTTGACTTTGAAACATATATTTGTTTTACATATCAAAAATAAAATTAAATCAAATGGGAAAAGTGAACTTACTTCCACCACCCCATCTACTCCCATCCTACTCCCTGAAATTTCAGTCCAGACCATATTTCCTAATGATTTTAGGATTATGAGGTGGAAAGGACAGTACCTTTTAGGAGTCCAAAAATTTAAGCTATTAGTATTGCACCAGAGTAAAATTTTTATCTAGTTCTTGACTTGTTAACAATCCTTGCTTATTCATTAGCCATTATTTAAGCCCCTACACCAAGTCCCTTGAAAATCTCACAAGTTTAAATAAAATGTAACAGAGAATTTAAAGCCAGGTAGTAAAAAATATAACACGATTTTTATTTTAGAATTATGACACAGCTAACAGTATAGAAGTAAGTTGAAGTTGAGTTTCAGTAGGAAGAAGAGGGATGTTGGGTAGTAAAAAGTGAAAGCATGAACAGAAGACTTTCACAAAACTTGACAGCAAAGGATAAGAGAGATGAGGCAATGGTAGAAGTAAACAACAAAAGGAAGTGTTTGACATAAGACAGGTAATAAATGATAAAGTATCAGAGGAAACTGACAATTATATTTATAGAAAATAGAAGGATTGGACTTAAACAAGAAAAGACATTTTCATTACTGAATTATATGGATTATAAAGTATGAGGGTGGAAACAGATACACGTAAATAGGGATATAGATATACAGATGGAGAGACGGGAAAGATTAGGGAGATTCAAACCGATGAATTCTTTCTTTCATGTGGTAGCTGCCTTATCTAAAAAAGGAAAGGCTAGTACCAGCAGTGTGGAAAGCAAGGAAAGGAGTGATGACAGGGATTTTTAGGAAACAGTTATGACAGCTGCTAAATACAGAAAGCACAGGATCCTTAAAAATATGATGGTACCAAACCAGGGTATTATATTCTCCAGCAGAGCTCAGATCAGCACTGGTTAGGAAAAAGGGAATAGGTAAGTGAATATACTAGTTTAAGGAGCCACTGATAACTAGCCATTTGCCAGTGGTGGGAGCATATTTCCTGTATATATATTAAAAATAATCTTACTCCCTTCATGCATTGGATAAAAGATTATGTATGGCATAAATAAAATAAGCAAATTAGTAATGATGGCCTATTCTTGAAAAGGAATAAATGGAACAAAATGTAATCATGAGAAATAAATGTCAATATATTCAAATTCCCTTGTTCTTACCAATTCGAGTGATTTTATTATGTGAGAGTTCAAGATTTTGGATATTAGTGCAGCCATCCAAACCATGAAAAGAAGTCAGTTGATTTTTATTAAGAAGAACAACACAGAGATTTTCCAAATTTTCACAACTGATAGTCTCAATATGGTTTTCCTAAAACAAGGAACAAATGTAATTAGTTTTAAGTCAATGGCTTATTAATGGAACATTTAAAGCTTACAAAAAGAGGAAGGATGAGATATGATTGCCAAGTAAATAACCGAACCTCTGGCTTTTAAGACAAATATGCAGAACGTTATACTATCTAGATGAAAATATTAAGTAACCTAATAAATTTTTTTATTTATTTATTTTTATTATTATTTTTTATTTATTTTTATTTTTTTATTTTATATTTATTAATCTTTGAAAATACAGAGGATCATGTAACAAAATATTTCAAACAATCTAAATGAAAATGAACACTAGGTCATAGTTAATTTAAAACTGTTAAAGAAACCAAACACTGAAAATTTGAAATCTCCCTACCTCCCCCTCTTCAGTCCCTTTTGCTCCCTTTCTCTCCAAAGAACACCAATCTTGTGAATTAGGTATGTATCTCATGTCTAGATTTTTACTTTTACTACACATACACATCTCTGCAATGCATAAGATGGTTGCAGTGTCGAGATCATGTGTCTAGAATGTAACAGCAATTTTATTTTTTAAGACCTCAGAAATATAAATGGGCTTTTAAGAAATCTGAAGTGTGTAGTCCCACACATCTTCTCAAAAATATTTATAAGCATAGTCTTTGTCTAATGGAGGGAACTTAATAAGAAGAATAAGAAACCCACAAAGTTTTAAAAGAAAATCATGTTGGTGGAAACACGGACTGTGTTAACTGAAAAGAATATAAGTCAAATGAAAAGAAGCTTCTAGCCTACCCTTCCCAGTACATCTTCTATGGGAAAGAAACAGGCTCAGGAAAATTCTCAGCTGCAAATAACACATCTCACGGAAAAAGAAGTACACCTTGAGAATGTCAAAACCCCAGTGGTCAGAACCAAGAGTCATAGAAAACCATTTTCATTGAGCAGAACCAAGCCCTTATTAAGGAAATGATGATATGTGCTCAGCTATGGAATACGGACACTATGAGCTTCTTATTTTCTTGCATTTTGAATGGGAATAGCTATTGTAATTAATCAAGCCACTGAATGTGAGTGTGTGGGGAGAACGGAGGAGAGAAGATAAATTTTCATTTTATCTCACAGATCTCCAAGTTGAAAGAACTCTATCTGAGCAGATCATCTCCACTTGAATCTGATTTAGATGAGAAAATTTTGTGCTTCAAGTATAAGTCTGTTGCCACAAGACGATGAGACTTGGGGGTCTCTGGGACATGACTGTATTTTGAATGTGGGAAGGATGTGACTCCTTAGGAGCCAGAGGGTAGATTATGGAGACTGTTACTTTGATAGGCCCCAATAAACCTCACAACCCAGTATTCACACAACCACCCAGTTCCCTCCCACACAAATTCAGGCTTGGCCAATAGAACACTAGCTAGCATGATGCCGGCAGACGCTTGATAAACACTTGCATATTGGAGCTTGTCTTTTTGGAATGCTTGCTCTTGGGACTGGGCCACTCTGTAGAGAAGCCCCAAAATGGAAGAGACAGAGACACAGACACAGACCGAGAGAAAAAGAAAGAGAAGGAAAGGCACCAGACAAATAAGAAAAGGCATTTTGGACATTCCCGGCCCCTCTTCAAATTACATAAGAGACCCAGGCAACAAAATACAAAGCAGAAGAAATATCCAGACAAGCCTGGCCTCAATTCATGGCTGGCCCACAGAACAATGAGCAAATAAAATGCTGGTTGTTTTAATTTACTAAGTAATGTTATTTGTCATACAGCAAAAAGTAACAAAAACAATAATTATATCTGCAAATAGAGTTAAGTGATTTCCAGGCCATACTTCCTAATCATTTTTCCTCAATGGTTCTCACAAATTTTGTTTGACCCTTGACATCTTCAGAATCTAAGTTACAGGTTATTATAGTAACTATTTCTTCAAAATTGTCATTGCTGAAATATAAACATAAACCCATTTTCTATTTTATTATAGTATCAATAATGAGGAGAACAGAGGACATACCTGGGCATCAATGTGCTTCAGCTTTTTGCAGTTACTCAGGCTGTGCAAAGAGATTAATCCACAGCGTCGAAGAGACAAAAACTGAAGATTTGGACACTCTGCTAGTGTGGAGAGACTACAGCCTGGCAAATCTTGAAATGTAACTGTTGTAACCTGGAGAATTCACGAAAATTGGAGTATATAACATTATCTAAAAATAGTGAATATAAACTATAACAGCCTTGCAAAATTCTTTTTAAAAATTCATCAAAAAAAACTAATGATATATTTGGAAAATCCCATTTGTTGACAATTCAATTAAGCTATCTGGGCCTCCTTTGTTCCTCACATAGAGAGGCAAAATAATGCAATCATCCATGACCAATTCAAGTTCAAAAGTAATATGCATAGAAGTAATAATATAATCTCATCCATTAGCTCACTCCCTGATTTTTCACCAAATTCACTTTCTGTGTGAATTATTTTGGCACTATTTTCAAGATTGTACTACATAAGTGCTTAAGGTCCGTGTTTGACAGTATCCTAGGGATACCTGGATAGTAACAGGAACCACAGTATGTCAGGGGATAGATTTTTTGTCCAACCTGCCATGATTCAATTAAAATGGCTCAACTACCTTCCAAAAACAAAGTTTGAGAAAATTATAGAACCTGTAATAAATAGGACCACGCAATAATAATTAAACCATGTAATAAAAATAGCTTTCTATTATAAGTCCGCTGGTATGAATCATTCCTTACTGGTATGAATCATTCCTTACTGTTGAAGAATGTAATATACCCAAAGCATATAGAATCTGTGATATAACATAGCATGAATGGTATTTTTTCTGTATTTTCAAACATTTTGAAGACTATACATTCAAGAGATTTCTTATTATTGAAATAATACTGTGGTCAATACAAAGCTTTTTTCTTAAAGAATTTTTCTATCATTTTGGTTTTAGTCTTTTTAACTAAAGAAAATTCAGTATCAAAGAATGTACTCAACTTTATGGTATATATACTAAGGACTACACTTACAGATGCACAAGAATATGTCAGACAGCAGGAATATTTTCAGATTACTGAAAATCACCCTACTTATTAAAATCAAGAACCCTCACATAAAGAAAATGGTAGAGAAATAAATATAGTATGTTTGTTCTTCACTATAATTAAGTCCATGCACTGAAATAACTATATATGTTAAATCATTTTATATTAAGAATACTCTCATATTGTCATATCAAAAATCCTAAGGCCAGGTTTCCCATGTACTGAAAAACAATTTTAATAGTATTAGCTTTATAGGGAGAGTCTAGTATATATCATACTGAAACAGAAATTTTAAAAATGTTCTATTGAAATTGAAAGCATTATTGCTTCAGAAAAAGCTAGAAAAAGTATGAGAGTCTTAAGTACAGTAACTACTCTTCATTCGGAACATTTCCTGTGCATTAAATTAAACTAAAAGTTTTAAATTTACATATTTATGTAAGTGAATGGGAAGACCATATGTTCGTGGAGATATAAAGAAGGGATTAAGTCCACTCCTTGATTTGAGTTGCAAAAGCAATAAACAATATTTTTCAAACTTCAGGTGAATAAGTTTCTCATTTCATAATTATTTCAGGAATTTCTCAGTTATTCATAGTCTAAAATAACTTTTGAAACAAATTCATATTTTATGGTTTTTCAGAAAGAAAAATATTCATGCATTTGTGTCAAGAAAACCGCTGTGTATTACCCATTTAATTTGTCCACAAAGAGAACCTATAAATTCTGGAAGGAAGCTAGCTGTATACTAACAAGTGAACACACTATTTAGAACTAAGCACTTTAAAACCAAAACCTCCACAACTGCAGCTTTTAGAAATAAATTCTCCTCTACCTTCTAATTTATATTTTCCTGCCTGATGTAATCATATGCTGCTTACAACCACCTGTATAAACGGTTAGGTTCTAGTTTTTATGATGTAGTAATCTCTCTAGTTTACTTTAATTACAGTGTAGGAGTGACTGCTGCAGTGTCCTTATTAATGATATCTACTTTTGAATATGAGGCATTTCATAACATTTCCTCCTTCCTTTTATGGAAGATTTTTAAAATTTCCTTATGGTACAGTAATTGGTTATCTATCCTACCCTAGGTTTTTCCAAACATATGAGATCAAAATAAATTTTAATATTAATCATTTATTGATACATGCATGACAATAATCATATAAATAAAACTGCTTTATGCTCTCACTATTAAGGTCAACACAGAATTAGTACTCAAAGGTGTTCATCACTGCATGGTCAGCCTGAAAAAGAGCAACTGGTGCATAGTGGATGTTCACTAAATGTTTCAGAAATAAATGAACGATAAAGTGCCCTGTGGCAAAACTAAAATATAGCATTCATAGTTTATTTCTTTAATAAAGGGTAATATAAAGATATTTCAAAAACTAATCTTTTCAGGCTCTTGTAACTTGAAAATTAACTGTTCTACCTATAGAACTTATGACTCATTCATTATATTTCAATAAAAGATAACAAATCATTTTTCTACTTAATCATCTATATTTGCCTAAACCCTTGACAGATCATGGTACATAAGATGACCTTAAATAGCCATATAATTTTAGAGATTTCACTTTCAATTATTCTTGAGTTCAATACAAGGAGTGATAGTCATTTATGGTAGACTATAATTACAAAAATAGTGAAAGCAGTGACCCTTGGTTTTGCTTTTTGCGGAACATCTGTTCAGTGATAAAATCTTAAATCTCCTCAATCTGAAGAAATAGTATTTTAAAAATCAGCTGCAAGGAGACTGAATCTGAGGTATGATTACTGGATTAAATGAAGCAGAATCTAACTTCTAGTAGCTCATGTGCCATTACAACACCAGTTTATTACTATTTGCCTTGTATAAGGGACGTGAGACATTCTGATCTAAAAGATAATCAACAGCTAAAATGTTATCCTTCGTGCCATGTTATAAAGCCATATCAAAAAATCCTTAAGTTCAGTACCCTTTTTAATGATTATTTAAAGTAAGTTATCATTAGTAGCAAGATATCAAAAATAAAAGAAAAATAAATTAGAACACTTAAACTATATATATATACATATAATGTTGTCAATAATCTTTGCTTGAGATCCATGTTTGACAATGACTATTATATACACTAGGAGCCCTAGACTATATTCTTCATATATGTTATTTTAAAAAACAATTCTGGAGCACCTGGGTGGCTCAGTTGTTTAAATTTCTGCCTTCAGCTCAGGTCATGATCCCAGGGTCCTGGGATCGAGCCCCACATCAGGCTCCCTGCTCAGCAGAGAGTCTGCTTCTCCGTCTGCCTCTGCTGCTCCCCCTGCTTGTGCTCTCTCCCTCCCTCTCTCGCTCTCAAATAAATAAATAAAATATTTTTTAAAAAATTCAACAATTCTCTCCAATAGATATTGCTCTTCCCAGCTTATAAAAGACAAAACTGAGGCTCAAAAAGGTCAAGCACCTTGCCAAGGTGACACAACCAGTAAATGACAGAAATAAAATCAGGACCCTGATCTTACTTGATACAGGGTTTATTAGTACCTTATTAAATTACACTCAAATAATTTTTACATTAACTTCCTTTTTAATTAATACACTCTAAATTGTGAAGCTAGCAGTAGTATGGAGAAGGGATTAACATTCAATTGGACTTATTTATTCATCCATTTGTCCATTCTCCCACTCATCCACCCCACAGTCAAGTAATGAAAACCACTATTGCCTGACGATATGTAAAGAAGTATAGACAAGAGGCAGACCCGATTTTATGTGCTGAAGCCTGAAAGTGAGAGATTAATATAAGCAAAATGAATTTATCACTGGGTGAAATTCTAGAAGACTGAACTTTTCTCTTCTAAAGGTCTTCTCTAGAAGGACCTTCCAAAGATGGCAGTGAGTGATCAAAATAAGGATAAAGATGTGAAGCTAAGAGATTAGAAAATCAAAGAGAGTCATGGGTCGGTAGCAGTAGTGTACTTTGAAGCATCAAGTATACAGTATAAAGTTCAAAAATGTTTATGAATGTACCTATAAATGCAGAAGTGTTACAAAATGCCATCTTTAAACATACAATTACCATATGATCCAGCAAGTGCATACTTTAGTGTTTACCAAAAAGTACTGAAAATTTAGATCTACAGAAAAACCTGCATATGGATATTTATAGTAGCTTTATTCATCATTGTCAAAACTTGAAAGCAACCAAGACATGCTTTACTAGGTGAATGGATAAAAAGTGGTACATCCAAACAACAGAATATTATTTAGCACTAAAAGAAGGGAGTTATGAAGCCATTAAAAAATGGAGGAAACTTAAATGCATATTATTAAATGAAAAGTAATTCTAAAAACACCATATACTGTGATTCCAACTACTTGAAATTCTGGAAAAGGCTAAACTACAGAGAAGGTAAAAAGAGGCATTAGGAGAGGCGGAAGGATGAATAGGTGAAACACAGAGGATTTTTAGTTAAACTATTCTGTATAATACTGTAATGGTGGATATATGTCATTATACATTTATTCAAAGCCATAGAATGTGCAACTCTTGGAGTGAGTGAACCCAAATGTGAACTATGGATTTTGGATAATCATGATGTGTCAATGTCAGTTTATCAATTTTAACTAATATACCACTCCAGTGCTCTGGTGAAGGATGTTAATGGGGATGGGAAGAGATATATAGGAATTCTTTGTATCTTTTGTACAATTTTGCTGTGAACCTAAAACTGCTCTAAAAAATAAAGCCCACCAAAGAAAACCCATCAAATGCCAGAAAACTTATTAAACCAATGGTAGGAACATTAAAAAAAAAAAAAAATCCATGGGTCAGCACCAACAGCATCATCCAGGAACACTGCAAAAATGCAGAACATTGGGGCGCCTGGGTGGAATCAGTCAGTTAAGCGTCTGCCTTTGGCTAAGGTCATGATCTCAGGGTCCTGGGATCAAGTCTCACATGGAGCCCCACATCGAGCTTGGCATCAAGCCCCACATGGGGCTTCGTGCTCAGCGAGGAGTCTGCTTCTCCCTCTCCCCCTATTCACACTCTCTCTCTCTCTCTCTCTCTCTCAAATAAATAGCTGAACTCTTTTTAAAACATGCAGAACATTGAGACTGGTCACCAGGCCTAATGAATCAAAATTAGCATTTTAACAAATTCCCAGGTGATCTGTATACACATTACAATTTGCGAGGACTTGCTCTAAGAAGCAAAAGGAGTAATCCTTATTTTATGTATATTGACAAGAGTTTCACAAAAGGAAAAGAGTGGGTAGGAAAAAAACCACCAACGAAACAGGTTCACACATCTTAACTTCCTCAGTGCTCTCCTCATTGAACAGAGCAGAGACCAATAATGAAAGAGAAGAGCATTGCTGTTTTACTAACTTCAGTTTACTTTAGAAACTAGTACGCGGTGAGCATGAAGCTGTCACTTGTGCCTAGCTCAAACAGATATGCTTAAGGAAAATTGCCCAAAATAAAAGTTAGTAGATAATGTTACCAATTCAGAAAGCCTGCACGAACATCTTAGGGAAAGTAGAGAAAGAATGATTCCAGAGATAACGTAGCCAAAGAAAATAACAGAAGAGCTAATGAGCGATTCTATATGTAGCTCTACACATCTGATGGAGATGAAAATACATCGCCTAGGAAATAGAGGAACTTCAAAGTAGTTCTTGTTTTTTGTACTGCTTTTTCACATCCAAGAGATCTCTTTAAAGCCCACTATCTTATTGTCCTTTTAAAGAATACCTTGAAATCTTATTTATGGCAATTATCAAAATCTGTAGTAATATATTTATTGGTATATTTGTTTGTTTAAAGCCTTTTCGTACACCAAAGTCAGCACCATAATGTCAATGACTGGGGTTTCTTTCTGTCCCTTTAGTCCAACAATAAATATTGATCAGTCATATTGGACAGGGGCGCCTGGGTGGCTCAGTCGTTAAGCGTCTGCCTTTGGCTCAGGGCATGATCCCAGGGTCCTGGGATAGAGCCCCACATCAGGCTCCCTACTGGGAGCCTGCTGCTTCTTCTCCCACTCCCCCTGCTTATGTTCCCTCTCGCTGGCTATCTCTCTCTCTGTCAAATAAATAAATAAAATCTTTAAAAAAATCATATTGGACAGATAAATATTTGCTGAACAAATAAATTTTAAAATTCATGTATATTAACATGAATGTTTCTTTTCCTAGGCATCTATCTATATCAAAAAACTAAATACATCTTATTGAATACATTTCAGTTTCAGGCTTTAGCCAGATACATGCATTTTAATCGTAAGTCCTTTCTAGTATTGTACTAGTTGAAATATTCTTTCCTGTTTTTCTACACATTTGTTAGTGTCTGTCTTTTTTTTTATATTTTATTTATTTATTTGAGAGAGAGAGAGCATGCATATGAGTGGGGGGAGTGACAGAGGGAGAGGGACAAGCAGATTCCCTTTTGAGCAGGGAGCCCAGTGTGGGTCTTCTCCCAGGACCCTGGGATCACGACCTGAGCCTAAGGCAGACACTTAACCGACTGAGCCACCCAGGTTCCTGTTAGTTTTTGTCTTAATTTTGGTTGAAAATATGGTCTTAGAAAATTCATAGCAGCTGGTGATGATTATTTAAATTTCAGGCATATATGCACAGTGTTTATATACCATATGACTAAATATGTTTCCACACAGAAATTCTAGAGTCTTCTATTGTAAGCCCTTCTTTCACAGCCATTGTCAGGTACAGAGAAATCCACTTCATTCCAAAAGGAGCCAGTAGGTGGTGTTGTGCCCAAGAATATAGCAAACTAACTGAACGTCAACTTAGGAATTTCCTACTCTAATTCAACACTAAATTTCCAGATGCCTCCACTCTTAGAAGCTTAATAATGGCTACAGAACTCTTGAACATGGCTTCAAGATATAAATCATAGCTTTTTGTAGTGCTGCACTGAAGGAGAAGGTGCCTTAAATAATTTTAATCAAGAAGATCTTTTAAATACATCCCCTCTCAAATGGGGCAATATTTCATTAGCAATTCCACGAGCTAAGAGACAAAATTCTTGGATACAAAATATGTCTTCTGATATTTTTAAAGTAACATCTTAGAGAATCAATTGTAATTAAATATGAGAAAGTATTATAAAGTTATAAAATACCTGCTGTAAAGTATTCCAAGGGCCACGTTGAAGAATTTCTGGTATATTCAAAGGGGGCATCACGTTGGCTGGGCATTTTACAGGTCTCTTCATCTTAACAATTTCCTTTTGTTGATTTTGCTTGAAAATTTCAAACCATGGTTTAAATGATTTTATCCAAGCCAGCCTCTTTTCTTCAATAGAAGTTAGAAGTGTTGGCTTTGGTAAAGGACAGGTCACAATACTTTCACATTCAGCTCCATTTTCATCACATTCATCTGGGTTTTCTTTAAGTTGAGACTTAAGAGAGTTTACTTCTTTAGAAACTAAGGAGTTTTTTGCATTATAGCTACCCAAGTCTTTACAAAGAGCATTTTTACTGAAAATATAATCTTGCTTATTTATTTTGCCTTCTATATTTATCATGGAATCACTGTAGTTAAAAATCACATCACTATTCAGAGTATTGACTTTTGGGAGCTCCTCAGTTTCTTTGGATTTTAAATCAATTTCTTTTTCTTGTAGTATTATATTTTCCCCTATAACTTCAGGATTTTCTAATTTTAGTGGTTGTTGCTTCATTGAAATCACTGAAATGTTGTTCTCTTCATATAATGTTCCATTCTGTTGTGATAGCTCTTCTTTTTCTACTTTTTGTATCTTATTCTGTTGAGTATCTTTAATTATTTTCTGCGCTTCATTGTTTTTTACCCTGTTAATTTCTTGATTATATCCTAATATTGTTATTTGGGTGTCTTGTCTCATATTCTCATTTATGGCAGGTTTCACATTTTTCCCTTTTTGTATTTGAGGCTTTAATTCTTGCAGCTGAAACTGTTCTTTCACATTTTCTTTCAGATCTGGGTTATCCAATTCAGTTTTTTTGTCTACATTTTCACAATTTCTTTCCTCCTTGACAGTTTTTTCAAAACATTGTTGTTTTGCCAGGTTTTCATTTTTTACTTCAAATTCTGCCAAAATTGCCTGGTTTGTAATAGGATCTTTTGATTGCACTTGCACTGATTCCTTTAATATAAGCTGTCTACCCACCTTTTCTGTCTTATTTGACTTTTCAGGTAGCCAGAGGGGAACATCTTCCCATTTCTTTGACTTTTCATCCCTTACCTTTTTGGCTATATCATCCTTATTTTTTGATGTATCTTCAACAGCTAAATGTTTGATATTATATTCACCTTTCTTTAATGCTCTACTTATTATTAGCTGTTTGCTTGCATCTTCTCTTAATCTTAATTTTTCCTTTTTTAGTAGTTGCTCTTTTTCTCTTCTCATGATGTTCTTTTTTTCTTCATATTCTTTTTCTCTCCTCCTCCTTTCCTCCTGCTTCTGCTTTTTTATCTCTTCTTCTATCTTTTGTTCCTCCTCCAATCTTTTTCGTTTTTCTTCTTCCATCTGTCGTATTTTTGCTTCCTTTTCTTTCCACTCTTGTGCTTTCCTTTTCTTACTTTCTACTTGTTCTTTTATGATAGGGCCATATTTTTGGTATGCCACAAATGCTTTATATTTAGCTTGAATTGTTACAGCTGCATTATGCTGCAGTTTTAACAAACGTATTTTTTCTTTTTCTTGTAGATCTTTAAATCTTGTTCTTTCTTCTTCCATTTGTAAATTCAAGTTTTTAATAAACTCCTAAAGTGAGGTAAGATAAATAGTAGTCAGCATAAACTGAAGATGTTATTAAAATATCATCTAAAATATAGGCTGAAAACACATAGTAAAATGGAAATCATAATGAAGTTCCTATAAAATTCACTTAGAAGAACTAAAGCCATTTGTTTTAAAGGGTATTAATCTTTTAAAATATTTGGGAGTTTTGATCATGGTAGGAGGTTGATATTCTAATATTAGAGCTAAACTAAGACACCCAGATACAAATTGAGGAACTCCCTGAAGATAGAAAGCATACGAAATCAGAATGACACAGAGAAAAAGCAAGAGAAACCACAGGCCAAAATTTGTGTAGGAGAAGAGCACTTCAAACTTTCTGAGATGGGAGGTCTGATAAAGGAGACTCCCAGACCTAGCACAGAGACTACAGAAGCAGGGGATTATTGGGTGCGATTTATGATACCAGGAAGGCAAGGTAGAACGTACATATAAGCAATATGAAGAACTAGCCTAGTCACATAATGCAAGTGCTCAAATAAAAAAAATATGACTCACTCAAACAAAAAATCAAAATAGAATGGCTTAAATAGGTGTTGGCTAAATAAAAACTTCCAAATTAGACATTTTCCTGAAACAACATACAAAATAAAAAGACATGAAATTTATGACAGAGACGTTCATGTGTAAAGGGGATCAACACAGAAATTCTAATATAACAAGGAGGAGTTACAGCTAAAGACCTGAGAAAAACTGAAGAGAAGAAAATAATAGAAAAATGTTTTCAGGGGCACCTGGGTGGCTCAGTAGGTTCATGGTCTGACTCTTGATTTAGGCTCAGGTCATGATCTCAGGATCCTGGGATTGAGCCCTGTGTTGGCTCTGCACTCAGTGGGGAGTCGGCTTCAGGATTCTCTCTCTCCCTCTGCCCTCCCCCCCGGCACTCTCTCTTTCTAAAATAAATAAAACTTAAAAAAGAAAAGAAAAGAAAAGAAAAATGTTTTCTAAACCAAAAAAGGTCATAAGATAAAGAGTGGAGTTAACTTTTCATGCATACACATAGACACACTCACATGGATGCTAGCAATTTTTCAGAACCCTAAGGAATTAAGCTCCATGAAGGCAGCATTTTCCATTCTATCCACTGCTGTACCTTGAACACTCAGAAGTACCTGGCACGAAATAAGAAATCAGTAAATATGTGTGGATGGATGTAAAAAGTAAAAAATCCTAAGACTTCAAAAGAATGTAAGGAATGAGTATCAAATTTACAATGATAACAGGCAAAAATATGTAAATAGGAAAAACAAAGCTGGGGGCATCACAATGCCGGATTTCGAGCTGTACTACAAAGCTGTGATCACAAAGACAGCATGGTACTGGCACAAAAACAGACACATAGACCAATGGAACAGAATAGAGAACCCAGAAATGGACCCTCAGCTCTTTGGGCAACTAATCTTTGATAAAGCAGGAAAAAACATCTGGTGGAAAAAAGACAGTCTCTTCAATAAATGGTGCTGGGAAAATTGGACAGCTACATGCAAAAGAATGAAACTTGACCACTCTCTCACACCATACACAAAGATAAACTCCAAATGGACTAAAGACCTCGATGTGAGACAGGAATCCATCAAAATCCTATAGGAGAACATAGGCAGCAACCTCTACGACATTGGCCAAAGCAACCTTTTTCATGACACATCTCCAAAGGCAAGAGAAACGAAAGATAAAATGAACTTGTGGGACTTCATCAAAATAAAAAGCTTCTGCACAGCGAAGGAAACAGTCAAAAAAACTAAGAGGCAGCCCACGGAATGGGAGAATATATTTGCAAATGATGCTACAGATAAAAGACTGGTATCCAAGATCTACAAAGAACTTCTCAAACTCAATACGTGAGAAACAAATAAACAAATCATAAAATGGGCAGAAGATATGAACAGATACTTTTCCAATGATGACATACAAATGGCTAACAGACACATGAAAAAATGTTCAAAATCATTAGCCATCAGGGAAATTCAAATCAAAACCACACTAAGATACCACCTTATGCCAGTTAGAATGGCAAAAATTGACAAGGCAAGAAACAACAATTGCTGGAGAGGATGTGGAGAAAGGGGATCCCTCCTACATTGTTGGTGGGAATGCAAGTTGGTACAGCCACTCTGGAAAACAGTGTGGAGGTCCCTTAAAAAGTTAAAAATTGAGCTACCTTATGACTCAGCCATTGCACTACTGGGTATTTACCCCAAAGATACAGACATAGTGAAGTGAAGGGCCATATGCACCCCAATGTTCATAGCAGCATTGTCCATAATAGCTAAATTATAGAAGGAACCGAGATGCCCTTCAACAGATGAATGGATTAAGAAGTTGTGGTCCATATATACAATGGAATATTACTCAGCTATCAGAAAGAACGAGTTCTCAACATTTGCTGCAACATGGACCGCACTGGAGGAGATAATGCTAAGTGAAATAAGTCAAGCAGAGAAAGACAATTATCATATGATTTCTCTCATCTATGGAACATAAGAACTAGGAAGATCAGTAGGGGAAGAAAGGGATAAAGAAAGGGGGGGGTAATCAGAAGGGGGAATGAAGCATGAGAGACAATGGACTCCGGAAGACAAACTGAGGGCTTCAGAGGGGAGGGGGGTGGGGGAATGGGATAGGCTGGTGATGAGTAGTAAGGAGGGCACGTATTGCATGGTGCACTGGGTGTTATACGCAACTAATGAATCATCGAACTTTACATCAGAAACCAGGGATGTACTGTATGGTGACTAACATAATATAATAAAAAACATTAAAAAAAATAAAACAGGCAAATGAAACATAAAAATTGTATATATAAATATGCACTGGAGTTATGTCTTTAATTTGTTAAAACCAAATTGTAATAAATCTGGATTCTATCCTCTAGGAAACTAGTCGTTCGGTTGTTAAAGCAAAATAAAAATATTTTCAAGTGTGCAAAGACTGAGAAAATTTGCCACCCAAAAACGTTTTCAACAAATATTTAGGCATACAAGAAATGAAAACTGAGTCTAGAAATCAGGTGATGACTCAGGATTCAAAGAACACTAATGATCAAAGAAACCATTAACACTTAAATTTAAATTGTTTTATTCTACCTTCTTCCATCATTTCACTTAAGAAGTCAGCTGTTAGTTTACTGTTCCTCCTTTTTAGGTAATGTGCCTTTCTGCTCCAGTGGCTTTTACAACTTCTCCCTCGTCTTGAATTTCAATCGTTATACTATTATATTCCCAGGTGTGATTTTCATAAGCATCTTCAATCATAATGAAATATATATAATAGTATGTTTCCTCAAACCTTAAAAAACTGTAGAATTCTAATTTTATATAGACATGTTCACTCACTAAACCAGTTTATTTTAATTTTTAGGACATTATATTTCAAGGAGAATTTCTGATGATTAATGAATATTTAAAGCTTTAGTAAATTAAATCCTACAGCAGGTAGCCAATATTATTTTAAAATGTTCATTTCAAGTAAAATAATTTATTTCAAATGAAGAATTATTATTGTGATGATTAAAAACAAGAAACAGATACCTCATGCTGTTTAAATTTCTCTTTCCACATTTTCTCTTCTTTATGGAGTTCATCATTCATCTTGTCCTGTTCTTGCTGAACATATGGTAATATTGAGATATTATGTTCAAATGTCAAAAAAATATGTTCATTATATTCAATCTCCCAACCTATGTTTGTAAATAATAGTTACAGATAACAACTCACCCACTGATACTCTGTTATCAGCATGGGGATGACAACTTTAATCTCAACCTAAAGTATCACATAAATGATATCTAGGATTCCCATTTTGAGCACATTAAGATGTTAGCAACCTGGGAAAGTGTTTTATTTATTTGAGTATGTTAATAAACATACACAAAATAAAATAATAAATAACAATAAATAAATAATAAATAATAAAATGTATTGGCTAGGTATGTTGTTATATTGTTATATTGCTGCTGGGCAATGCAAAAATTACAAATAATAATGTTTGCAAGATGAGTTTTACATTACAATTTTTTCTCTCCACACCATCCCATTTAATTCACATAATCTATGAGTTCAGTGGATAATGATTTTCTTGATTATCATCTATTGTGTTAAGGCTCTGCAGAATAAACAAGATCAGTAAAGTATAATCCCTTCCTCTAAAATTTTACCTTTATTTTTTTATTTTTATTTTTTTTTAAAGATTTTATTTATTTATTCGACAGAGATAGAGACAGCCAGCGAGAGAGGGAACACAAGCAGGGGGAGTGGGAGAGGAAGAAGCAGGCTCATAGCAGAAGAGCCTGATGTGGGGCTCGATCCCAGATCGCCGGGATCACGCCCTGAGCCGAAGGCAGACGCTCAACCTCTGTGCCACCCAGGCGCCCCTAAAATTTTACTTTTAATATGGGAACACTATCTAAGATCACATATTATCTCAATTTAGCAGAATAAATTTATCACAAGAGAAGACTATAAAGGATCACAGTAGAAATAGGTGCTATAACTAGAAGATCATGCATGACAAGTCTCATGTAGAAGATTTTACTTGAAGGCATTTATTAAATGTTTTTCAACTAGGAAAATGTAACTCCATTTTTAGGAAAATTAAAAGGTTACATTAGAGTTAAAGACAGAAAGCCAAGGATTCACTAAAAAGATCAATAAGGTAGTTATTAGAGAAATATATGTAAGAATCAAGGAGAGCCTTCTGTAGATATGGTGGTGGGAGTGAGAACAGATACAAAGACAACGTAAACATGAAATTGCTACAAACTGCCAAGTACCTGGAAATAAAAGAAGTGTGAATATTTCTTTGGACATAATCTTATACAATGAGAATCAAGCAGAGAAATAATGTTTTAAAAAAATCCTTCTGGCAGCACTATGGTGAATGGGTTTGTGGAATACAAAACCAAAAGTAGAAAGATCAGTTAGAGAGTTTAGTGAATACGCCAAGCTGGACATTAGGACACCCTGAACTACAGAGTAACAGCAGATAGGTGGGTGGATGAGAGGGTGGATAATATAACTATCTGAGGGAAGAGGATAATAAAAAGAAGGAAGAGCCAAAGATGGTCCTCACCTTTCTAGCTTAGACTATGATGATAGCGTAGCTCATCAAAATGATGAATACCAGAGGAGAAGCACGACTCAGGAAGACAGTGCCTTCAGTTCTAGACACATTAAGTTCTGAGTGCAAAGTATCTGTAGGAGAGTTACATAGCTCATTTTTCTCTTTTGTTATAAATATAGATATGTTTCTGTCAGCTATGAATGACATTATCAAGAGAGAAAGTATATGAGAAAAAAAAAGGACAGAGGAAGAAATCCTTGGTAGTACTGTATTCAAGAGAGACAGAGACAGAGAAGGCTAACATGGATATGAAGGAGGAATTGCCAAACATGTAAGAAGAGAATCAAGGAGTTGTGATCCCACAGAAGTCAAGGAAGAGAGAAATGGTCAACAATCAAATTTTTACTGGCATAAAATGCTACAGAGGCCAATATAAGAACTTAAAAAGAAACTGTGAATATGGAAACTTAGAAGTCATTGGTTATTTTGTTGAGAGCAGTTTCATTTAGTGGGGTGGTGGTGATATATACCTCGTAAGTTTAGGATTCAATGAGAGACTAGGACATAAATAGAGCAAAACTAACTATTCTTTAAGAAGCCTTACTATGATAAGGAGAGCTATAGAGAAGCTAAAGTGAGCATATCAAGAAATGTGACCTCATGATTTTTCTTTTGTTTTGTTTCTAGGATGGGAAAAAACTGAACATGCTTATAAAAAATAAGAAAGGAGGAAGTTGATAGGGGTGTTTCAGCATACAAGGTAAACCAAACAAATAAAAAAGCAGGGGTAAACTGAAAAATAATGGAATATAGAACAGAGCAGGGAAAGCTAACCTTTAGTAGAAGAAACCTTTCCTACTGAGTGTGGAGCAAAGACAAGAAAAAAAGGTAGGGTGAATACAAAGGTTAGTGCAAACCAGATAGAGGATTAGGAAGAGGGAGTTCTTAATTGATGCAAAAATGTAATGTGATCACTTGCCAATAATGAGGAGGGAGAAGTTGGGTAGATCTCTTAAGGAAAGAAATGTACAATAGCTTCATATTTCATTCCCCCAACAACAAAGGACACAGAAAAGAACTACTGAAAGTAAGTAAATTACATATTTACAATGCATAATTATAAAATTATGGCATGGTCCCATTGGACAAGTTTTAAGCCCCAAGACATAACAAAGTATATATTCAGGAATTCATTAAAATATTTTAAACTATAATTTTATGATAAAGCACAAATTACTTTCAGAAACTAGTTAGAATTCTTTGAAGATGGGGCCCGGATGTCAGATCTCTTTTGCGTCATTGAAGCACACAACAATGCTTTGGCATTGCAGTAGTCAATAAATTTTTTTTTAAAACAATTAAAAATGGCAATTTGAGTGAACAGAATTTAAAAGTCAGATGTTTTCTAAATCTGAAAACAGCACTAACAATCTATAGCAATGATGAATTTCAGCATAAGACAACAAACACTACTCCAATAATCTAAATTATATTAAATCCTATCCTGGAATAAAGCTTCTGACTTTTGGAAATGACCAATTATCTGGTCTGTGGAAAGGAAAATATAACAAAAGGAAAGCTAAGAATCCATAGTTCAGATTACTAGAAAAAGCCACAGCCAAACAGGGTCTACAGTATAATTGCTTTTAATTGATTTATTTTCTATACAATCAGGAAATGCCATGTACTCAACATGAGAGCTAGAATCCACTGAACTACCTAAGTGACCACATGTCAATGTTCTCTATATGTGACTCTCAAAACTAGTAAATGTGGGTAATATGTAGGTCAATTTTAGTAATGTGAGACAGAGAAGTCAGTCCCGCTTGTTATCTACACATTCTAACAATCCTGATGACCATAAAGTAGGGTCCTAAAAATCCACCAGTTTCTCAATATACCACTACCATGACCTAAAGGTATGGACTTCCTGGGGTAGGGTTAGAAGGAAACAGAAACAAAAACAACACAAAACTCCTTCACACCAAAAAATTTCTAGTCTCAGGAATTAGCTCAATTACGGGAGCAAGGCACATACCATTATCTACATGGGTGAACCGCTATAACCAAGTATGTTTTATGTAATTGCTATACATTAGACCACATAGCAAGGGCATTTCATGATCAGGAAAATTCTGTTGCCTTCTTGTATGACTAGAAGGGTATGAAAAAGTCAATGGATATCTGGGCTCTTTTTATACATTTTTTTGTATATATATATGGAATATATATATGTATATATATATGGAATATATATATATGTATATATATGGAATATATATGTATATATATGGAATATATATGTATATATATGGAATATATATATGTATATATATGGAATATATATGTATATATATATAATGGAATATTACTCAACCTTCAAAAAGAATGAAATCTTGCCATTTGCAACAATGCAGATGAAACTAGAGGATATTATACTAAGCGAAATAAGTCAGAGAAACACAAATACCATATGATTTCACTTATATGCAGAATTTAAGAAACAAAACAGATGAACACAGGGGAAGGGAAGGAAAAATAAAATAAGATTAAAACAGAGAGGGAGGCAAACCATAAGAGACTCTTAACTACAGGAAACAAATTGAGGGTTGCTAGAGGGTACGTGGGGGGGATGGAGGAATTGGTGATGGGCATTAAGGAGGGCACTTGAAGTAATGAGCACTGGGTGTTATATGTAACTGATGAATCACTGAATTCTACCTCTGAAACTAATAATACAGTGTATGTTAATTAAAGTGGATTTAAATTAAAAATTAATAAAAGAAAAATTATATGAAAAACAAAAACAAAAAAATTTTAAAAACCCTTTACCTTCTGAATATTCTCTAATTTCTTCTTTTCAACTTCAAATTGTTTCATCCAGCAACGTCTCTTTTCTTCTTCTTCTTGAAATTGCTTTTCTTCTCTATCCCTTTGAGCTTTGAGAGTTTCTTTCTCCTGGCCTTCCAGTTCTTTCTGTTTGTCTTGCCAAGCCTCAAAAGACTGTCTACATCTTTCTTCCACTTCACAGTATCCAAAATTTATATCAACATCATCTGTATTCATGAAGAGAAATATTATTATTCTCAAAATCAAGCCTGTCAAAACTGACTTAATGTAGAGTATGAAAGTAATTTTGAAATGAAGAAATAAGGTCAATGTATTACCAAAGTAAAAGTGGTAATATGCAAAAAATACATTCTTGAACATACATAAAAATCCTATTGCAGTCATATACAAAGAAGTCCCACTTCAGTCAAAAAAGAAATCAAATCACATAACTTGCCTTAACTATACCACCAAACAAAAACGTGTGTGTGTGTGTGTGTGTGTGTGTGTGTGTGTATGTGCTGTAGTTAAAGGAACACATATGGTTAAAGGATACTTAAAAATTCAAGGCTGGGGATGTCTGGGTGGCTCAGTTGGTTCAGCTTCCAACTTGATTTTGGCTCATGTCATGGCCTCGGGGTCCTAGGATCAAGCCCTGTGGTAGGCTCTCCACTAAGCAGGGTGTCTGCTTCTTTCCCTCTCCTTCCGCCTCTCCCCTTGCTCACTATCTCTCTCTTTTTCTCTCTCTCTCAAAAATAAATAAATCTAAAAAAAAAAATCCAAGGCTGGGTATATCTATCAGTCCGATATATATGGAAAAATGTAAATATATTTAAACCAAGTTAATATAGGAGGCATAAAAAACTATGAAAATTCGAAATTAAGTAAGTATAGCAAAGGCATAATAATTTCCAAATATCATGATTGTATTTTTCTAAATGTCAAAAGAAAACAGTCTAAATTTTTTTCAGAGAACTATGGTCAATCACATAAAAATTATCAAAAATATTATTGAGCAGTTTAGCACACCTGGCAAAACATGTTCATCCACAGGCAAATCATGAGGACCAGGCTCCGGGATAGAATCAGGACTGCCACAATGGGCTTTATTCCTCAGAAATTCTTCTTTTTCTATTTCAGATAACATCTAAGAGGTTAAAAGAGTACCAATAATTAAAGAGTAAAGCCATCATTTTAATAATATATCAAGCTTTATATACACATATTTAGAACTTTATTTACTTTCAATCTCTCTCAAATACAGCCCTATAGCACACTAAAAATGTTATTCCCATGCAAGCAGACTGCATTTTAGCCTCCTTGTTTTTCAGAATTCTTATCACTCTCATATTTCTCCACAATATTCAAATAAACTGCTTGAAAATCTGTGGAACGAATAAGTCATGGGAATAAAAGGTACAGCATTAGGAACACAGTCAATGATATTGTAATAGCTTTGTATGGTGACAGATGGTAGCTAAACTTGTGGTGAGCATAGCATGATGTGTAGAGATGTTTTATTACTAAGTTGTATACTTGAAGCTAATGTAACATTGTGTGTCAACTATACTCAAATGAAAACAAAAAAATTGCTTGAAAATCATTTCGAAGTGTTTCTACTAATGTTTGCTCTCTTCCTACTACATTTCCACATTTCTTAACTACAGTGATTGCTCGCATATATAAATGGCTAACACATTCAGCATGTTTAAAAAACAGAACTATTCTTTACTTTAACCAAATTATGCAAAAGTCATAATGTTGATGAATACTTTCCCATAATTAGACTTCTACCATATTCTAGTTGGAAAGATACAGCATATCTATTTCAATGAAGTAGCAGTATTATAATTCAAAATTAATATTTCAAGTTTGTTACCAAGAAAGAGAGTAAGAGACATATATATTAGCAATTTTTAAATTATGTTAAACATCTTAGGGGTCAGAATAGAGTTAGGTAAAACTATAGATAGGTAAAATAAGAAGTAAAATATGTCCAGGATGCTGAACCCGTAGAAGAAATTTCTCAAACATAAATCTGGAGGTTTTAACCAAAATTGCTAGGCTCTCCCTTATTCTTATTTCTTTAGGAATGTTTATATGTTATATTCTTTTAAAAAACTAACATAAGATATTCTACATTGAAAATTTCCACAGGATATTTAAAGTCTCTGTTGGAACATAGTACATTCCTAAGCAAGGTAATAAACATTATATTCATTGTTTTCCTTGGAGTTTTTAGGGAAAAAATACCACACAGTATAGTTTTACTGTTCTATCTACATGCATTTTAAATGCCCAAGAACTGATGATTCGAATCACTATTTCTAATATTTTTAAAAGTGAAATGTGAATTGTTGTATATTATATGCCACAGGAAAACATAAAGCCAAAAACAATTTGATTAAAAATAATTAAATTTTCAAGTTTTAATCGGTGGACGTTATCTTTTTTTTAAGACATATTTATTTAAGAGAGAGTGCACATGCTGTGGGGAAGGGCAAAAGGAGAGGGAGAAAGAATCTTAAACAGACTCTGTGGGCTCAATCCTACAACCCTGAGATCATGACCTAGGCCAAAACCAAGAGTCACTAAGAGTCGGACTTAACAGACTGTGCCACCTTGGTGCCCCTACCACTGAACTTTAAATCAGTGAACTATCATCCTTCATAAGAGGGAAAGGTAAATTTCTAACTGTAATATTGAGTACTTTCAGTCAAATATTGATTATATACCTTTCTTAACTGCTCCGAATTTTCTTTATGTTCAGTTGAAAATGCTATCCTTAAATGCATGTGATTATTAGGAACCACTCCATAACTATAGTCTAGAGAAAGACAAAAATAATTATAGCTTTAAATATTACAGCAGGGAAAAAAGCACGTTAAAATCTCAAACCCTTTCATTATCCTTTAATCTCAAATTCTATCATAGTATATTCTTCATCAGTGACTCAAAACAACAGTAAAATAATGAAAAATAAAGAACAGAGGAAATTTGTAATCTTTGTTCTAAAAATAAAAGTAACAAATTCATAAAGCACTCTCTTGATCACCTCTTGTATTGTAGACTGAAGTTTATTTTCCATGTACACAGTATAATGCTGTGTTTGATACTGCAGTGACACCTTGATTAGAAATCAATAAAGGTTTAATTCTACTGCCACAAACAATATATAACCTTGCACAAGATACTAAACACACTTCAACAATAAAGTATTAGTTTAAAAGATTATAATTACTAATGTGAATGAAGTGAGCTTTCATTTCTGATTTTATAAGTTTTAGTTGAATTTTATTGTCCTTTTATCATCTGTGCTGATGTGTTCTATCATGGTAATCTTCATTAACAGTAAACTATTGCTCACAGATGACTGTTTTGCTGGTTAACTAACTACTCACCCCTATTTTGTCAGACATTACAGATTTTCTTCTTCAACACCTATTCACAGCCTCACCAGCCTGCTTTCCATGTGAGGGGCTGACAAAGCAAAAATAACACCCTCGAGGTTCCTTTGAAGCTAGGTTTCTGAGGGTGATTTAGGTTCTGCCAATTGATATATTTGCTTAAGTCTTTATTTCCATAAAAATATTATGTGTGAAGAGAGACAGGGAGCAATATTTTCGTTTTTCGGGCCCATATTATGATAGAGGGAGCTTTGGGTTGGCGATAGGAGTGTGTAGTAGAAGATTAATCTCTCCAAATATCTTAATTATATCAGACAGCAGCTCTTTCTGCAACCCAGTTTAACAATGTATGTGTGTGTGTATATTTTTTACACTTTGGATGTTCAGACTAGAGTGAATTTCTTCAGTTCTATTAACAATTCTGTTATTCATTGGAATAGCTCATCTCCAAAGATGTCTTTTCCACACTTCCTGGCATGCATACACTGTTTAGTTCCCTTCCACACAGAACCTGGGCTGACCCTGTGTAACCACCAGGATGTTACAGAAATGATGTTGCTTGACTTATGAAACTAGATCATGAGAAGCCTTACAAGGTTCCTCATTAGTCTACTGGGATTTTGTTTGTGGAACTCCTAAGAATCCAGGTGCCACGCAAGCCATAGAGAGATACCACAGGTAGATGCCTCCAGCTGACCACCCAGGTGCCGCAGTAGAACTCCCGCCCAACAATTAGCATCCATCGACAAGCATTTCAGTGAACCATCTTTGGAATATTCCAATCCACTAAAAACTTCAGATGACTGTGTCCCTGTTCAACGTCTAACTGTGAATGCATACAGAAATCCAAGCAAGAATTGCCTAGCTAAGCTCAGTCAACTCACAGAACCGTAAGAGATGATAGCATATTGTTATTTTAAACCACTTGGTTTGCTTTGCAGCAATAAATAACCAAAACGTCTAACCTCTACCCATAAAAACAAAGACATAAACACCCCCAAAACCTTTCTGCTTAAAGCAGCTCAAATAGCTTCTGTCTATAACTGAGAGCCCTAATATATCTATATTTATAAGTGAAATTAGCCTCTGGTTTCTTGTGTGTGTGTGCGTGTGCATGTATATATGTGTGTGTGTTATGCTTTGTGTTTGAAATATGCAACTTTTTATAAATAAAATATTATATAATCTGCAGATTTGTTTATCCTTGATGGATTGTAAGAAGTCAACTGTAAAACCATACTCATTTCTTTTTTTTTCTTTTTTAATCATACCAATTTCTAATGACATTTGAGAAGGAAACTTTTTCCACTTTCTCGCCAGATTATTGATTTAATAATGTTTTCCGCTTTTTTCAAGCAATTTTGATAATTTGAATTCTCTTGAAAAAATATTGTATTCATTGAGACTATCAAACTTATTTGATCACAACTATACATGAGGTCTCATGATTTTTCTAAACCACTGCTATAGAGTTACATAACCTTTCATGTAACTAATTTTCTATAAATTGTGTTTCCTTTTTTTCTTAATTAGGCTATATAATTGCCAATATATTTATAATATTTTCATTGTATAAACTTTAGTCAATATACATAAACAAGCCATTAATATTCCCTATAACTCAACTACAGATAATCGCTGCCAAAATTTGAAGCATCTTCATAGAGTAAGTCTTTACAAATCCACTCACACAGGTGCTCAGGACAAGTATCTTGGAGTCAATTTCCTCTCCTTCTCTCATTTCAATCCATCAATAAATACTTTTGGTTCTTTTTACCTTAAAAATGGTTTCTAGAATATGGATATTTTTCATCATTTCTACTCCAACCACTCTCATCTCTAACCATGCTATTTTTTTAAAGATTTTATTTATTTATTTATTTATTTATTTATTTATTTATTTATTTATTTATTTATCAGAGAGAGAGCGAGCACAAGCAGTGGGAGCAGCAGGCAGAGGGAGAAGCAGGCTCCCTGACGAGCGAGGAGTCCAATGTGAGATTGGATCCTAGGACCCTGGGATCACAACCTGAGTCAAAGGCACACACATAACTGACTGAGCCACCCAGGCATCCCTCTAACCACACTATTGCAATAGTCTTGTAGTAGACTCTTACTACCTCGGGTTATCTTTTCTACACAATTACCAGAATGATTGCCTCAAAAATGTGTCAGATATTGTCACTCCTTACTCAAAAACCTTCACATACACAGAGTAGAATCCAAAGCCCAGACTATGGTTTACAAGAGCCCTATATGATCTGGCCCCCACATGATCTGTGCCTTGCCATTTACAGAGCCTTCTTTCTGGAACACTGGCTCTCTAGATATCCATGTGGCTCACTTTCTCATTCACTGAGATAGCCACATGGCTTTCCTTCTCAGTCATTGCTCAAATATCACCTCCTCAAAAAGGTCTTCCTTGACTTACGCTATCTAAAAGAGCAACCTCCAATCTCTATCCCCTATTTTAAATGTTTTCCTTCATTGAAGTTATCATTATTAAAATATTACATATTTATTTGTTTATAGTCTGTCTCCCCACACTGGAGCATTAGAATAGAAAGCAGGACCTTTGCCTATTTTGTTCTCTGTTACATTCGCAGTGGCTGAAACAGATCATTTCACACAGTAATATTTGTTGAATGAATATCTATGAATATCCACATTGTAATTTATACTAATATTTGCATAAATAAAACTGAATTTTATAATAATTTTAAATACTATATCATGAATATTTTTATGCCATTAAATATTATCTAAGCCATCTTTTTTAGTGGGTATTTGTTGGATACACTGAGACCAGCTGAACATTTAGGCTGTTGCCATTTTTCATTATAAACCAAGCCATGATTAATTCTAATTAAATCTTTGATCATTCTATTATTCTTAGAATAATTCCAAGAAGTAAATTTGCTCAGTTGAAGCAAATAAAAATTGTTAGGCTTCTGATGTAAATTATGTTTTTTTCAAAAAAAAATGTTTATAAACTGATACTTCTAAAATACTCCTGTGACTAATTTTTTTCTTTAATGAAAAACTAATTTTTTTTCTTTAATGAAAAGTAAAGATGACCCTTGAACTACATGGGGGTTATGAGTGACAACCCCCCATGCAGTCAAAAATCTGCATATACCTTTTGATCCCCTAAAACACACCTACTAATAGCCTACTGCAGACCAGAAGGCTTACCAATAACATAAACTGTCTATTAATGCATATTTTATATATTATATGTCTTATATACTGTATTCATACAATAAAGAAAGTTAGACAAACGAAAATGTTATTAAGAAAATAATAAGAGAAAATCCATTTACAATACTGTACTGTAAAAAAATCCACTAATAAATGATCCATGCAGTTCAAGCCTGTGTTATTCAAGAATCAACTGTAATAGAGTGTCTGGTTTTAATTAGGACTGGTAAAACAAACTGTTGGTGGCCAGTATTTATTGGACATATAAAGAAAGTGGTAAGGAAAAAAAGATTAATGGACTAAGTTAATCCAGTATATTATAGATATTCTAGTAGAGAGAAATGCACATACCTGTATATAATGACAGCTAAGAACTTCAAGCAGTATAATTTTCTAAATTATAAATTATTCAAGCCTGCAAAAAACTTACCTGTCAAACAGATAAAACCTGTACTTCAAAAAAAAAAAAAAAAAGCTGTACTTACTTAAAACATCAGTATCTTCCAAGTCCTGAAGAATGAGCTTTTCAACAGTTTTACTCTTATTCTTTATGACGTTAATACAATAAAGAACTGACTCAGGTAATTCATCCAAATCCTAAAATTTAAAAAAAAATGAAAGAAACTGTTAATTTGTTTATCAAAATTATGTATCAAAAATTTGATAAAGTTTTCATACACCAAAACTTTGAGCAAAATATGTGAGTTCAAACAAGTATGTTTGATTAAAATCTGCTTTTCATTTTTAGGTGATTATGATTCTGTTGCCTTTCATATTCGAACGAAGAATTTCAGAATTTTACATAATATAAAAATTTTAACTTTCTAAAAGTAATATATAGATTATACAATCCTAATTAAAATCAAAGTACAATTATCCTTTGAGATTTAACAAATGAAGTTTTTTGGGAAAAAACTTAGTGGAGAAGATTTAGAAAAAGCAAAACAAGGAATTTGACCTGTTTGATACTTAATAATAAACAACTACAATAGGGCAAAAATTAACAGAATAATGGAAAAGAATAGAGAGCCTTGGATAGATTATATGTATAACAACTAAATATATACAAAAGGTAAGACAAATCAATTAAGAAGAGGTAGCTTACTCATTAAGGGACATTAATAATATTAACTAAATATGTGCAGGAAAATGTCTATTTACATCTACATTATGTAACATACTTGAAAATAAATTCCCATTAGTTTAAGGATTCTGATGTAAAAGAATGAATCTGTGAATAAATTTTCTAAGCATATAAATATTGAGGGAAATACACAAATGAAAAGATAATATATTTGATTTCCAAAAAAATAACTATTTCTATAGGTCTAAATATTTCACATATATTTTGCTTTTCATGCATTTCTAATAACATTAAAAAGCTCATGATTTAAGTTAAAAAAGCAAGATACAAATAAATAATTCTATGTATAATACCAATTCTGCAAAAAAAGCTCATATATACATGTGAAATTATAAGTGACTTCTATCTTCAATGTACTTTTTATATTTAAATATCTAACAATATACAATGTTTAAAAGCTATCCTAAAGTTAAAAAATGAGATAACTATATAAAACACACTGAGAAAAGTAGTATTTCTCCTATAAAGTTAACTCCAGTCAAAAGGCTCTTTTTTAAAAACCCAGCATTTAACACTTACTGTATCACTATCATCACTCAGGGTGTCTGATTTTGAATCACTATCAACATCATCTTTTTCTAATGAAGAAATGCTGATTTTATCCAATTCAGCTTCTATTTCTTCTTTGAGCTTTGTATCATCATCATCATCATCATTTTCCATCATCCTTCATAATAAACACAGAACCATTTAAAAAAAATTGAAGAGGCTAAAACAACTAAAAACTACAGGTTGTTTAATGTGTCATACCAATCCAACATGTTCCATGTAAATACGTTTTCATCTAGGATACTTTTATCGTATCTTATTATGGTTGTACCATATATTAAAGAACATTGTTTTCTCTCTCCAACAATTCATTATTTCTTCAACATTTGACTACAAAATGATCAACTCTAATAATACTGTCTTAAATCTCTAAGGGAAAGTCTCATAGAATGGACTGTCTTAGCTTCCTGAACCAATGTCGTGGTAAAATTCATCCTCATGGGAATAATTGAGGGTGAAATATCTCTGAACAGCTTGAATATTCAGAAATTAGAATACTCATAAGAAAAAAAAAAGAATACTCATTAGAGAACAACTAAGTCTATATATGGGGTAAGAAGATATGGTTAGTTTCTACTCATTAACTCATAGTTGTTAATTTTACTATAGGTAGCCACACGTTTTAATACCAATAATATATTGTAATAACGGATAATATGTGGCTTATAAGACCAATATTTACATTATTTAAACCTTTAATGCTTGTGATGGATATGGATCAAGCAGTACATTACAGTATATCTTCACATAATCATCACCATCATCAACCACCATCAGCTTCCATGTATTGAGTATCTGTGACAAGCCAGGCACTAGAAGACTCTTTGTGTGATTGACAAGCATCAGAGCAAACTAACAGGTATAAGATCATTATACTCATTGTATTGATAAGAAAACCAAGGTTTGAAAAGTTTACTTAACTACGTATAGTCATTATGCTAAAAAGTAATGGGGACAGGGCCCTAGCTGAGAGATCCTGCATCAAAAACCAGTGCTTTTCCCACTGTGAAATGGGCTCCAAACTTAGCCAAGCTCTTCATCTGCCCAGCAATCCTTCTGATCCCCTAGGCCAATAGTCTTCAAACAGCAGATAAGCCATTAGTGGATCAAGACATTAATTCAGTGGCTCTTCATCATAAATTTTTAATGATGGAATAGGATAGGAAAAATTAGGGTAGGTCAGAAAAGAAACTATAAGTGTACTATATATGTTAAAGATAAAAATTGTTTTAAAAAGCTTTTGTTTTGATTGTAAGTGGGTATATATGTATGCATGTGTGCATGAGGGGCAGTGTAATGTGTAATTTGTTTGTTTTACTGTGGGTCTTGGTTTAAGAAAACAAAGTTTGCATGGTGCACTGGGTGTTATACACAACTAATGAATCATCGAGCCTTACATTGGAAACCGGGGATGTACTGTATGGTGACTAACATAATAAAATAAAAAATCATTATAAATAAAAAAAAAGAAAAAAAGAAAACAAAGTTTGAAAAATACCCTACTCATCAACTATTATTTTATTTTCCAAACTATTCCAAACTTTCTTTCCTCAAGTCCTTGACTTTTCCAGTGCTATCTTCTTGACACTTATTCCCTTCCCGTTTCCTTCTTTCACTCATCTCAAAATAAACTTTTTGGGCCTACCAGGTACATTAACAGCAGTGCGAGGTGCTATATTAATTAAATAAGACAAGTAGCTTGTGTTCATAGTTTATAGTCTAGTTAACAAAGAAAATGAAAGCAGCCTCATTTTCTTATTTCTTTTCCTGAAATCTTTTCATATTCATCTTACTTGGAGAGGCACCCCTTCCTAATGAAGTGTAATCTTCTGCCTATTCTCCGAATCTGACAATTTTTCACCTACTGAACTGTGATCCATCCACTAGTTTTTCTGTTTACTGCCTCGCCATACATTTTTATTCTGCTTGCCTCTCTTCTCTACATAAACACAATCAGGTCATTCCCATCTGAAAAAACAAAACAAAACAAAACTTGTGCCTGTCTTTCCTCTAGTTATACATATCACATACCTTTCTTTCACATATAAATGGTTTAATTGGACTGATCTCCATGTATTGCCTACACTCTTGGGCATCTAACCCAGAAAAATGAAATTTTATGTTCACACTGAAACTTGAACATGAATATTCACAACAGTTTTATTCATGATAGCCTCAAACTGGAGACAACCAAAATGTCCCTCAGTAGGTGAATGGTTTAACCAATTCTACTACATCCATACCACGTAATACTACTCAACAATAAAAGGAATGGATATTGATACAAGTCACAATACCAACTAATCTCCATGAATCTCTAGAGAACTATGTTGAGAAAAAGCCCACACCAAAAGGTAACATATTACATGATTCCATTTATATAACATTTTTGAAATGACAAAATGACAAAGTTTTATAAGTGGAGAACAGATTAGTGATTCCCAGGAGTCAAGGGTGGATGGAGTTGGTGGGAAGTGGTTATGGTAGTAATAAAAGGGCAACATGAAAGATTCTTGTAGCACTGGAGCTGTTCAGTATTTGATTGGAGTAGTAGATAAGTGAGCATATTCAGATGATAAAAATTGTATATAATACACACATAACGATTACAAGTAAAATGGAGGAGATCTGAGTAAGATTAGAGGACTGTATCAATAAAAATGTTACCATTGGAAGACACTGGACAGTGTACAAGGGATATTTCTGCATTATTTCTTAAAACTACATGTTAATCTACAATTATCTCAATAAAAATTTTAATTAAAAAATCCTAAATACTAAGGAAAATTAAATAGATTATGATGGATTCATAGAATGGAATACTACACAAGTCCTTTTAAAAATGGGTGTATTTACTGTGCTCCCATGGAAAGGTATTAAGAAGAAATAATTGGAAAAAAAGCACGGGATAGAAAAATATTCAGAGTAACTATACACACATATACATATACTTTTTTTAAACACGGAAATTTTCTGGGAGAAATTGGGGAACTTTTAATTTTCATTTCATACCTTTATGTTGAGTGATTTTTAAAATCATGAATGTGTACTACTTTTGTAATTCTAAAAGCTCATTTAAAAACAATTTTACCCATCATCTTCCTCCTCCGAAGAGAAACAAAACCAAAATCAGAACCAGTATAAAATGCTATCCTGTTATCAAACTTACTTAAAGTGCAATTCAAAAGATTTTCTAGGTAGGAAAATTATATTTTTTTTAATGTAGCTATAAAGCAGAATGCACAGGTACACAAAACTTCATGTAGAAAGAAATGCAGAAGAATAGGGTAAAGTTAAGAGTCATTTCCATTAATAGTCTTTCTCTGCTCATCAACTGGCCCTTTAGATCAGCCCTGTCCAATCACATGTCCAAGCACATATGTGATTTTAAATTTTCTAGTAGCAATTTTTTAAAAAGTAAAAGTAACGAGTAACAGGTGAAATTAGTTTTAATAATATATTTTATTTAACTTATTATATCCAAAATATTTCGACATGTAGTCAATATAAAAATAATTAATTATTAAGATCAATGTAAAAGGTTTATATTTTTGTTTTGTATACTAATTCTTTAAACTGTGATGTGTATTTTACACCTACAGTACTTTTCAATTTGGACTAGCTGCATTTCAAGCCTTCAGCAGCCACCTAGTGGTTACAGGGTAGGACAGTGCAGCCCTAGATGTATTCCACCGTAAATGGACTACGGTAAACTTCTTCAAGCTGATAATAAATCGCTTGGAGTTGGCTAAAGCTGCCAAACGTGGCAAATCTTAAGGAACTCTCCTTTCAACTGTAGTTTTTCAATTATAAATACAAGGGAAGGAAATCTTTAAAAGATAACTATAAATCATAAAAAAGAGGGGAAAAAAGGAAGAGGGGAATGGAGGGAGGGATGAAAGGAACTAACATTTAGGGAGGGAAAACAGGTAATTATCTAAAGCCCCCTAGATCCTAAGGGTGGGTTTCTAAGTTTTGGGTGAGCTACAAAATTTCCAAAATCGAAGGGAGCCTAGGGCTCCGCAGACTCCAGCAGCCACCCCCTCAGACCGCGGCACCCCGACCGGTCGCCCTAAAGCCTGGCCTTGCCAGAGAGGGTCCCGGCCCCGTCTGCTGTCCCATAGCTCTGTCTCGCCTCCCGCGCCACCAACCCCAGCCTTGAGGGGCCCCTGCTCACCCACCTGCGACTAAATCCCTAGGCTTGGTTGGAAGACAGCGCCCAGAGACTCCAAACAAAGCGTAACCACGACAACAGCCAATCCCAAGGAAGATGGACGGGTCTTTTCTTACTGGTGCCCCAGTAGGACAAATTATCTCCGCTCGAAATTGGCCCGAGCGCTGCATCTCAGGAGCTGAATGAGGAATGTTTTTTCCAGGTAGATTTTATTATTTAAATACTTTGGGAAAGTCTTTAATAAAGAAACGACATTTTGCTACAGTTATCCAAGTAAAGGTAGCCTGACCTTTAAATTGTTTCTTATCTGTCTATATTTATTACTTGCAAATAGTGAATGTTCAATTGCCCACGTATAAACTGATCATTCCACCAAACCTTAATTTTGAATAGTGATTTGTGGGGCCTGAAGTATGGAAGAGAAGCCAGTAAATTGTTTGCTTTCCCCGACAGCAATTTATTTTTAAAAAGACAAATAAATAAATCAATTGTCACTCAATGCCTACCAAAAACCTCCAAGTGTATGGGGTGAAAATATCTAAAAATAATTTTCTGAAATATGTTTTCCTGTAAAATGTTGACAACGACACCCCCTGTTTTCACATAAAATTTGAAACTTAAGTATATATCATGCTATTAAATTTTAACTTAAAAATTCATCTAAGTTCCTTTCCTGTGGAGCAAATACATAGTGTACAATATGTGAAATTTATTTTAGTTAATAACAGATATTTCTGTTTAATTTTTTTTAAGTTTGCAAAGTATTACATTCCAAGAGGAAGTGGCTAAGCATAATTGTAAAGATATCTGACATACAATAAACTAAAAGCAAACATTTCTTTTGAGCCTCTGAAAGAAAATAAACTATTTCCTGGTAACAATTTACATTGCATCAACATAAGATTTAATAATACAGAGTGAGAAATAAGTAGATTTTTAATATTAAAAAAACACATTAGTGCCTCACTCAAAGACAACGATTTTCAAAAATCAACTACTTCTGGTTTCAAATCTAAGTAAGATTTAGGATATTTTCATTATCAAAGTCCATGCCCAAGTGCCATTTTTTCATTTTTTTTAAAGTTTAGTTTTTTGCAAATTTATAGACTTTTCAAATTGTTCATTTAAAATGCTCAGGCTAGGGGTGCATGGGTGGCTCTGTTAAGGGTCTGACTCTTGGTTTCAGCACAGGTCATGATCTCAGGGTGGTGAGATGCAGCCCCCCACCTTTGGAACTCTCCACTCAGCAGGGTGTTTGCTTGAGATTCTCTCCCTCTCCCTCTGCCCTTCCCCCCCTTAAATAAATAAATCTTTTAAAAAAATAAAAAATAAAATGCTCAGCAAAAAAAAATAAATAATAAATAAGTAAAATACTCAGACTATTATATTATGTTGAAATTCGCACAGAAAAATCTTAAAATTAATTTTATTTGTAATTATGAAACGATTCAGGCTTTTCCTACAGAATATCAAATCCATTAGTAATCAATTATTTTCCAGAACTAATTTTTTTTTAAAGATTTTATTCATTTATTTGAAAGAGATTGAGAGCATGAGCAGGGAAGAGGGGCAGAGGGAGAAGGAGAAGCAGATTCCTCACTGGAGCAGGGAGCCCAATGTGGGCTAACTAATTTTAAATTAGCTAAATTAGTAATCAGCTTTTTTGACATTGATGTCTAAATTGCTTTTTTTCTTAAATCTTACCTTGCCAAACAAATTGATAGCAAAGAAGAAAAATATTGAAAGTTCTGAAGATAATTTATGGTGCATGTTACTACATCTCTTATATTCTTGTTATTTTTTACTTTGGAGGAAAACTGACAATTCTATCAATTAGTCATAACTATCACTGATTAATATTACTAATTAAGGAACAAAATACAACAATTATCCATATATTTACAGATCATAAGTCAATTTAACTTGAATTTATTGTTTAACTGTGCAGCATTTAGCATAAATTTATTTAATTGAAATCTTCCTAGATATTATAGCCTACAATTGAGTATGTCAGTTTGCCCATAACTTTTTAACCTGAGTAGGGTTTTTTTTCTTTTTAATAAGTAGTTTTCTTTTCATTAAATTTTTTTAAAGATTTTCTTTATTTATTCATGAGAGACAGAGAAAGAGGGAGGCAGAGGCAAAGGGAGAAGCAGGCTCCGGGAAGAGCAGGGAGCCCAATGCAGACTCCATCCCAGGACCCTGAGATCATGACCTGAGCTGAGCGCAGACCCTTAACCAACTGAGCTACCCAGGCGCTCCTCTTTTCATTAAATTTTAATCTATTTTGAAAATTATCTGCAGGTCTGGTTGGTTTATAGCTTATTGACCTAACACAATATATTTCCCTTAGAGAGCACATAATATTTATTGAGGACATGAAAGGATGAAAGATAACTGTTTGTTCCTCTGACATCTGACAAGAATAAGATTTCTTTGAAAACATTAGTTGAGTGGTGAGATGACTTTAATTTAAAAACATTGTTCAACAATTGTCTTGTTTTTTATATAGCATGATATAATTTAAGTATCCCAGAATGCCATTGTGAAGTTCAAATAGCTGCCTAGCAGATGTTTTATTTTCTTGAGGATGACTATTGCATAATAATATTTTTAATATGTGACCTACAGGGTTGGATTCTTAGACGTCTGCTTCTCTTTTTCCTTTAAAGACTGTCCCAAACTCTCAAGGTCCTTCTCTAGCCCTTTTTGTGCTGTCTGCAGTTGACATGACAACCGACTTGAGTCCATGACTTTCCTACAGTTCCCTTCCCATTTCCCAACCTCATGTGCACCTCTCTTGTGTAAGATTACTATACTATCGCATGATTAATAGGTAACATTTAGCCAGGTACTGGACTTCATGCATCCCAAACATAATCTCTTTTAATTTTCACAGGATCCCTTTGAGGTGTATGTTCTTCTAATCTACATTTACAGGTGATGACATTGGAGGCTTGGGAAGAGTAGCAAGAGAGTGGTTTGTATCCATGGATTTGAATCTCAGCCCTGCCATGTGTTAACTAGGGGAACTCAAGAATGTTATTTTACCTTCCTGAGTCTCTTTGTCATTGGTCATAGCGGAGATAGTAGCACAATAGTACCTAATTTGCAAAACTTTGATGATCAAGGCACCAGTGTAAGTGACATATTGTAGACTATGGCATAATATGAATAGCCCAAGTAGTTAAGCTCTATAGACCTGAGTTGGAGTTTTATTTTGGTCTCTTTCTAATATCCCGTTGCTGGAAATTCTAGTTCCTACTGTATCTCTAATATCCTGGTACTGTTCTCCATCCCCATGACTATCTTGTAGTTTAGACAACATCATTTGTTATGAACTAATACATTAGCTTTGTAAAGTAGCTCTCTGTCTTGGGTTTCTTTTCTAATGTGACTTCCACTCTGATGACAGAAATATGGTTCTCCATTATCTGCAGAAGAATAAAAGCAAATTCTTGGCAAAGCGTACCTGATCTTTCGTGATTTTTACTGAGTTTACTTCTCTAGCTTTATTGTTCATCTCTTGTCATTCTGACCCATGCTCCCATGCCCTTCACTACAAAGCTTGTGAGCACAGGGGTCCATTGGTCATGAAAGCTTCCTATGTTTACCCCATTTTTGTCTGACTGGGACCTTCTTAATCAACCTTCAAGGATTATCTCAAATCCCTCTTCTCTCTGAAACTTCCCAGTTCCCTTTATTTCCTGTCCCCACACCCCCAACACATAATTCAGATTGGGCCATAGGTTTTAATACTTGACTCCTTGACACGTTATTTATTCATTTTTGTGCTCTCATCTCCTGGCAGCTAGAAGGAATTTAAAAACGATTACAAAAAATCATCAGGCGGGGCGCCTGGGTGGCATAGCGGTTAAGCGTCTGCCTTCGGCTCAGGGCGTGATCCTGGCGATCTGGGATCGAGCCCCACATCAGGCTCTTCTGCTATGAGCCTGCTTCTTCCTCTCCCGCTCCCCCTGCTTGTGTTCCCTCTCTCGCTGGCTGTCTCTATCTCTGTCCAATAAATAAATAAAAATCTTTAATAAAAAAAAAAAATCATCAGGCTATTATTTACCTAGTGAAAAATGACACCTGTGAATAGGTGAATTATTGTAATTTGTCCTTTCCTATATCATGTACACTATTAAAAATACCTGTGTTATTAGACCATTAATTACCTAATCAGGAAATGAACAAAAGAAATGCCACACCAGGACCTTATTTGATTAAATTAAAAACAAATTCTTTGTCTATAGCAAAAAAAAACAACAAACTAAGACAAAACATAGTTCTTCCACACTACAAATATTTAAATAGGAACAGCACAAATTTATCATGTATCTTTGTGTTAGCACCTCTTTATTTTCATTGATCTTGTTTCCAGTATGTGGTGCTTGTGACTGGAAAGATCAGCACATGACCGTCTCCTCTTCTCATTCTGTGCAAATATGGCTATGGACTTCCTTGACTTGTTGCTTAGACCCCTGTTTGTTGTGTTCTAACTCTTTTTTTTTTTTAAGATTTTATTTATTCATTCGACAGAAATAGAGACAGCCAGCGAGAGAGGGAACACAAGCAGGGGGAGTGGGAGAGGAAGAAGCAGGCTCATAGCGGAAGAGCCTGATGTGGGGCTCGATCCCAAAACGCCAGGATCACGCCCTGAGCCGAAGGCAGACGCTTAACCGCTGTGCCACCCAGGCGCCCCCTGTTGTGTTCTAACTCTTTAACCTGAACTTCTTCCTGTGGTCTGAACGTTTGTATTACCTCCAAATTCACATGTTGGAATCCTTATACCCAATGTGATGGTATTAGAAGATGGGACCTTTAGGGGGAGTCAGATATGGAATAGGCTGAAGCAAGCCCCGAGTCCCGAAGATGATCTCCTTGAAGAGAACCTTGGACTGAAAGAGAAATAAGCTTTAGTTTATGTTTGTATGTGGATCCTTTGATAAAGCATGTCAGCCCTGATTCTAACATGCTAATTATTACCAAATCAACAGTCAAGTCTATGCCTCTCAATACGTCCCACCAGAGCTACTGCAGTGTTCTTGTTCATTACTTTTCTTTCTCAATCACAGAGGCCCAGGACTTTGGCCCTGAGAACTTGTTTAAGCAATAGGAGAGGACCACAGCTTTCTCATAAGCTGAAGTAAATAGAATTGAAGCCAAAATTATGTATCTACAGTATCTTAGGGAGAAACTGAAATAAAAATCAGGCAGTCTTTCTAACTGATTGTTCCATCCAAACAGGCCAGGCACTGGAGGAATCTAAGAATAAGAATGGAGGACAGAAACTGGAGAAAGCAAATGGCAGTAGGAGACCTCAAAGCAGAGGGTGGAAGACAAAGCCTGGAGAGACTCCTTCAGCTGGGAAGGAGAACCATGGCATTTGAGGGAAGGAATGTGGCTTTAGGTCAGAGTAGAGAGGGGAAGTACATAGATTCTAACCTAGACATCTCTTATTTCTCCTCTTTCCAGGGCGTACTTTGGTTCAACAAGCAGAGTGCTTCAAATTAATCTTATTAAATCTGCTTTCATCATGTCAATTATGCACTGCATGATTAAAACACTATAAACTACAATTATTTGTAAAATTATGGTACTAGCTAGATCTGAAACAATGAAGGAAAAGAGAAAACCCAGAAACATGCCCAAGAAAATTTAAAACCTTCATATCTAATAAAGCACCAAACACCAGTGATCTAGGTGTTGATTTTCCTGTAAAAGTTTTAGGAAACTAAATTGAAGAATGTTTAATTAGCACAACCTTAAGTTGGTTTGTTCCCTTCCTTTGCATACCAAGCTAAATTACTCACTAATTAAATAATCTGGTTCATCTACTCATTTATTAATTCAACAAATACCTATTGAGTAGCTACGGTGTGCGCTACACTTTGGGATTATAAGGTACACAAGACTTACTCTCTCCACTAACAGGCCTCAGAGTCTACATGGGAAGAAAAGTAAAGAGAAAATAGAAGGGCAACAAATTGAGGTTAGGCAAAGCCTTCCAAGGTGAGACTTCAATGAGGAGTCGACATTATTCTGGGAAAGAGGAGGGACAGGCAGAGGTGAAGAAAAGCTTTCCAGCAAGGAGAACAAGGTGTATTCAGACTAGAAACAAAATAAATTATTTCACTTTCTGAAAACTAAAAGAAGTTTAGTAAGGTGGTTATTGGCACGTTACTCAAATGTCTTCTTGGTCTCAACTGCCTAGTGCGGATAGGGAGGACAGGCCCAGTTTCAAGATACCTTCAACATGTCCTTATAATTGGGAGGGTGGAGGGGAATGTTATATTGACAACTGGTATCAGAAGAAAACCGTGCAAATAAATGACATGAGTAGGCAGAATTATTTAAAGTTAATGTGGGGGGTGCCTGCGTGGCACAGCGGTTAATCGTCTGCCTTCAGGTCAGGGCGTGATCCTGGCATTCTGGGATCGAGCCCCACATCAGGCTCCTCTGCTGTGAGCCTGCTTCTTCCTCTCCCACTCCCCCTGCTTGTGTTCCCTCTCTCGCTGGCTGTCTCTCTCTGTCGAATAAATAAATAAAATCTTTAAAAAAAAATAAATAAAGTTAATGTGGTGACTATTTAGAGTAAAAGTTGTGGTTATCTTTTCAGAAACACCAATATCCGGCGAGGAAAAGAATGTTAAGAAAAAACAAAACGTTAATTTTTAAATACTTTCTTAATCTCATTAATGGAGCTTTCTTGGTAAGTCTTTATAATTATTTCATAAAGAAAAGGTAATGCATTTTTATTGGCGAATATAAGCACTAACTGTCTTTTCTATAGGTTCTTGGACTTTTACTCATGGGATTTGGTGCATGGCTCTTATTAGATAGAAATAATTTTTTCACAGCTTTGGGTATGTATCTCTTTTGCTCCCTGAGAGAAGCCAGGCATTCCATTTTAAATACTTGCATGGTGATATATTCAGCAGGTGGCAGTATTCCTCCAAAATTCATTAAGAATTAGCCAAGAACGGAAGACTGTGGATTGTTCTAATACACTCTGGATGAAAAGATAGTGGAGACCAACGTAGTGCTCAAGTTAAATCATTTCTCTTAAAACTCAATTACTCTCACCATTACATGTTACAAATAAAATATAATATTTTGCAAATATAAATGAAATAGTTGAATGTGTTTAACTGAGTTTAAAAACCCTTCGTTTTACTATTTTGTGGTATGCTGTGGTCACTATGAACTGAAGTTTAATAGACTTAAGTGTTATTTTTGTATACATATCTTTGGTGGTTGGGAAGGAAGCCATATTTCAAGAGCTCAGTAGCCATATGTGGCTATTGGGTACTGGCTAGCTTATTAGGCAGTGCAAATTTAGATTATTTCCACTACTCAGTAAGTTCTATTAGACAGCACTGTTATTATTAAATGCATGACAAAAAGCATGCATGCTGTGGAACAAACATTTCTTTTTTTTTTAATGTTTTTTTATTATATTATGTTAGTCACCATACAGTACATCCCTGGTTTCTGATGTAAAGTTTGATGATTCATTAGTTGCGTATAACACCCAGTGCACCACGCAATACTTGCCCTCCTTATTACCCATCACCAGTCTATCCCATTCCCCCACCCCCTCCCCTCTGAAGCCCTCAGTTTGTTTCTCAGAGTCCATAGTCTCTCATGCTTCATTCCCCCTTCTGATTACCTCCCCTTTCTTTATCCCTTTCTTCCCCTACCGATCTTCCTAGTTCTTATGTTCCATAGATGAGAGAAATCGTATGATAATTGTCTTTCTCTGCTTGACTTATTTCACTTAGTGGACTTCAAATAAGAAAAAATACGTTTGTAGGAAAACAAAACCAAATAAAAAGATTTAATAGGTAATAAAGTGCTACAAAGTATTGAATAATTTAGTTAAACTTCAGCTACACCTGAGTGCCTGGTATCTTTATTCTCTTCTGTTTATTTACTCTGCTTATGGAAAAGTATTCATGATGTCTGAGTGCATTAGTGGTTTGCTCAGAGTACATGGGTGTGTGGAGATCTTACGACAGCCTTTCTGTCTTTCCTTCCCTTCCCTAGAAGAATGGCAATGATAGCTTCCACTTACTTAGTGCTGGTTACGTGCCAGGCCCTGGGCTAGCACTTCCCATACAGTATCTACTTTAATAATGTAACAGTTAAGGTAGAGCGAAAGTCGTCCTCTTTTTTCTTTCCCTCCATTATGGAATTGAAAGATAATTCTCATTGACCTTAAGGTACTTGCATATGAAAAAAAAAAAAAAAAAACCAACAACCCTAAACAGATAGTCAGAAGCTTATCCTTTAAGTTCTGTGGCTTTTTTTTTAAATTATGTATTTAAACATTTAATGAAATCTCAGTTAAGGCTTTAAGACATGGAACTGAAAATAACCAGTTTGTGGCAAAAGCCTGGTTGGCTCCACTCCTCTCTTTTATCTGCAACTTTCAACAAACTTACCTCTTCTTAAAAAATGATTCTGCCTTCACCTCTCGACTTGTAATGACACCATGCCACCTAAAGGCCCCATCTTCCTTCCCTCTGTCACAACAATAGCCTCCCGTAGCCTTGTGTTCTGATCTCCTTTCTCAGCCATCTTCCAAATGCCACTGAAATGATTTAAGATGAAAATCTACCCATATAACATGAAAAGCTTTTTTCTGGTTTCCCGCTGCAATTATTTATTCATAGGACAAATATTTATAGAGTCTATTCTACATGTTGGGCACTATCCCATGAGCTGAGGATACTGTGCTGTGCCAGAAAGACAGGTATTTTGTCCTCATGGAGCTTAATGCCAGTGAGGAAGACTGGATAAGAGCCTTCAAAGTGGGCATAATTTGGCCCCTGCAAACCTGCCCAGTTTCACCTGCTCCAAACCCTAAGTGCCAGCAAAGCTGAATTTCTAACACATACTGTGCTGTTCTGTGTCTCAGAATGCCTCTATCATTCCAACCAAGATCTTTCCAGTTCTCATTTACAGCCCAAGCACAGTGTTGCCTTCGCCAGCAATCCTGCCTACCCACCTACACTCTCCAGCCTCTTCGCCCTACTGGCTTAGGGGCCTCTGTACCCAGGGGTGTGCTGGGAAATGATGAACAACTAGTCCTGGAATAGAAAGTCTTGATTTATGGTATTTACTGATTTCTGTGGTGTAAAGACGTAATGCCACGATGGCTGATTTCACGGTGCCAACATGAATTGAGTTTGGCTTACGAATTTTGTGAACATGTAACAGTTGGCGTTTATGAGCCGGAGCAAGCTGGCTCCAGCACACCACTGCCTCCACTGTTCTCCCATAAAACCTGGGGCATATTTAATTTATTTTTTCTTCTTCTTCTCTTTTTAACAAATATTTGTTAGGCACTTTGTGTTCTACAGTCTGTGTCATAACACTAAGCACTTAACAGTTAGTCTGTCAACTATATAAATATATATAGTCTTTAGCACAGAGAGCTCAGTCTAGATGGAGAAAGAATAAAACATAGTCTAGTGGGGTTATATTACCAATAAACTCAGACTTTCATATAAGAGAACCTTGACCCACACATGTTAGATGCCCCCCAAAATTTTATGAATAAATTCATAAATGTTTGGATGTTCATTAAACATAGAAGAATTCACCCCAGGAAAAAAATGTCTGCTTTCATAGAAGACAATGAAGATAAGGTAAAGGGAAAGAGATCTTTTGAGAGTGAAGAAATTTTCTATCATGTCATTAATGGAAGAAAAGTTATTGCCGAGACTAAATAAGAGGGTGCCAGAACGAAGTTTAAAAAGAGAGACAGAGAATCCTACTGGTTTGGCAGCAACTGCTTAGGGAAATCTTGGGTTACTACATATATTATTAAATAGAATACAACATCACTTAATAATAATTTATTTTGTGGTTTCCACAGATGAAAATAATCACTTGATAGTGTATATTTTTCAAATTTTGACCGGAACTGGATCTGCTATTGTTCTTCTTTGTCTCCTGGGTTATCTGGGAATTCACAATGAAATCAGATGGCTCCTACTTCTGGTATGTATTTCATTTTAGTAGCCTGAACTAATTTGTATCTTTGATTTTGAGTGTCTATGTCACACGAATGAGCAATAATGATCTACGTCACCATAACACTGCAGTATAGTGTGCCCTAGGGAATAAGGTAAATGAAGCACTCCGTCTCAAGAAACTTCTAGGAGGAATGTTCTTGGTGAGCTTTCCATGGATCAGTTCTGGACCTCTGCACTTACACTCTTAGATACTATTTTTCAACACGGAGTCAATAGGAATCCATCTCCTAGGGTAAACTACAATTAACCAAAATTAAGAATCTGAAGACTAAAATCCAAATGAATGATTAAAGTCAACAAGGAATGTGGCTTAGCCAGGAAAAGAAAACATGTCCTGTACTCAGCCCATTTACTCCCTGTGGGAATGCCATGTGGGAAGCTAACTTATAACTGAGATCACAATTTATTATTTAACAAAGAGAAATAGAACTGCTGAGAGGGCCAGACTCTGGCATCTGGCTAGCACACTATGTCTCCCCAGCCATGTAACTTGAAAAGATAAATTATAATTAGGAATATAGACATGAACATGAGCCATTTACCATACATGTGGCAGGTATGGTTCACAATCCACAGACTCAGATGAAATATAGCTTTTCCACATTTTCTTTAAATCAAATCAGTTTTAAGTCACAGGCACTCTCTTGTCCAACAAATATGAAATTCAACTGCAGACATTGTGTCTCTTACCAGGAAGAATGTAGAAATACTTAGCTTTTATGTAGCACTGAAAGCTGGGTGGTCACTCTGGATACTGGTTATCTCCTTGCCACACATTTCCATTTAGGCAAAGAAGGCACAGAGCCTGATACTAGTATAAGATGGGGGGGTCAGTAAGGAAAGGGGAAACTAGAAGGAGAAAAACAAACATCTTCTAAGTTTCTGCCTTCTGGGACTCATGTATTAATGGGCTGTGACTGAGCAGTCTGACAGAGCCCATCGTAAGGAATGTACATAATACTAGGTCCTGAAGCCAAGACACCCCACTCCTGTCTGGATGCTCCAAAGGAGGGCAGTGCTAATTTTTGCCATCAGGCCACTTTTGCTGCTCTGCTCTGAATTTACCAATACGTTGTGGATGGATACATTTTTCCTTTAACCATGTTAATTCACGCAGTCAGGTAATGGGCAAATTTTATAGGCCTAAGCACTATTCTTTGGCTTAAAGGTGATTTTGCATACCCCTACTCCAACTGAATAGATATTAGTTTTACAGTAACTCTTCAGGGCAGCGTGTGTGTGTGTGTGTGTGTGTGTGTGTGTGTCTGTGTCTGTGTGTGGTGTGGTTTGTTTTGTTTTGTTTTTAAGATTTTCCTTTCTTGAGAGAGAGAGAGAGGAGGTGGGGGGAGAGAAAGAGAGAGAGCAAGAGCATGGTGGGGGGGCACAGAGGGAGAGGGAGAAGCAAATTCCCCACAGAGCAGGGAGCCCTGAGACTAAACTAGTATTCAACTTTGATAAGTGTCTGCCAGCTTGATCATAGGACGCAGCACTCTGAGATCATGAGCTGAGCTAAAGGCAGACACGTAACCAACGGAGCCACCCAGGTGCTCTTCGGGGACAGTTTTACTTCCCTTTTTTAAAAGTTCTTGGGCAGTATTACACAGTACTCTGTGAGAGTTAGGTGCTAACAACTCATAAATATACTGAATTTTTCTTATTACAATAAACATCTAATTACTGTTAAAAGGGAATCTTCAAAGGTAAAAACCATGACTTAACATTTGTGTCAATGACCATGTGTCAGAGACTTTATTTAAATAATTAATCAGGAGCACCTGGGTGGCTCAGTCGGTTAAGCATCTGCCTTTGGCTGAGGTCATGATCCCGGGACCCTGGGATTGAGCCCCGGGTCAGGCTCCCTGCTCAACGGGGAGTCTGCTTCTCCCTCTCCCTCTGCCTGCCACTCTGCCTGCTTGTGCTCTCTCTCTCTGTCAAATAAATAAATAAACAAATCTTTGAAAAATAAATAAATAAATAATTACTCAGTAAGGGAACTGTAAGAAGTAACAACAGGTTGAAGGAGAATTAGATTTGTGGAGATTTATAGTCTCTACAGACTGTATTCGTTTGCCTTTCCATGGGTAGGAATCATTTTGCATTGCTATGGACAGGGAACTTTTGTATTAGTATCAGAATTCTATACAGAGTTGAACACTAGTTTAATCAAAGGTAGTATTTCATACCCCCATAGGATCAGAAACCTGAGAAAGTCCAATAGACCACAACCAGCTTGCCATTTAAAAAAAAAACCAGTAATATTTCTTTATTGTTTTACACAATTTTTCCTGCCTCTACCAATCTCCTTTTAGTGAAGGTTAAGTGAGATAACGTACATAGAAGTATTAGAAATCTAAACTTCTAAACAGATCTAAAGACCATATTTTTGTCTCTGGAAATAGGAAATTCTAATTTATATCAATCAAACAAATTTTAATTGACTGTTTTAAAGTATTAATGTTTTCAATATGTGAAATTAAGAATAGTAACAGTAAGTCATTCTTATATTTTAGTTAGTAAAATATTCAGACTGCTAATTTTTAAAAATCATTATGAATTCTAGATAATATGTATTACTATGTAGTCCTGTGATGAAGAAAATTGCAGTGGCTGTACATTTAAAAAATATAGTTACATAAGTGTGAAAATGATTTCACTTGGCTTTGGATAGAAGTATTTTCAGTTTTCAGAGGAATAGTTTAAATGTACATACAGACTTAATTTTACTATAGCAGATGCTTTTGTTATTTTCTGGGGGTTTGTTGTTACTTTGTACCTGATGGGTTTGTGTACTAGGTCACAGTTTAGTGAGTTTTCTAGTGTTAGCGGACTGGTGTGTTAAGTGGAGGTCCAGATAAGTGCTTTCCCCTCTATGACAGTTTTGGATCTGAATGAAGGAAAATCATCAACAACTTTGTGAGACGAAGTGGTCCATAGCGTGCTCATTGAACACCATCTCTTCTTTCTTAACATCTATCCAAATGCTCGGTGAATTTTCTTCTTTGCCTTTTTATTTGAATAACTTCACTCATGTATATGAGGACAGGGAACCATCAATACCTGTGGGTATTTTAAGACTGTGTATTTCCTATGATATGCATTTTCCCATCATTGAAGCATCTAAGATATATTAGAAGCATAGTTGCCATCTCTGTTTTTCTTTTGTTTCAGTACACAGCACTGTTAATGTGGGCCTTTGGTGTTCAGATTGTGCTTTCAACATTCATCTTCATAAAGAAAAAGGAGGTATGGAAAGATCATCCTTTTATTTGAAATCTAGAAAAATTGGGTATCTTAAAATATTAAGACCTACGAGTCTATATTAAGAGCGAAAGGTAAATGGCTTTGGGGGGAAAAGAAAGATTCATTGGAAGTACTATAGAATTCTATAAGGAAAGGGCCAGGGGTCAGATCAGAAAGGTGCACTAAGGAAATTTTTCTTCAACTCAGCGGAAGATTGAGAATGTTGTAAACAACAAAGAATGTGGGGGAAGAGGAGGTGATACTAAGTGTAGAGAATCTAAAATTGGGCCCCCAGCCAACCATGGCTACCACAACTGACCCAATTCTGTTTTTCTATATAGACTGACTGTTTTTTTGTAAAGAAATACCTTTGGACTTGTACAAATTTGAAATTTAGTGGTTTTATTTAAATGAGATGAACTGCGGGCACCTGGGTGCCTCAGTTGGTTAAGCATCCAACTCTTGGTTTTGGCTCAGGTCATGATCATGGGTTGTGAGATCAAAGGGGGGAGCCTGCTTGAAGATTCTCTCCCCCTGCCCTTCCCTGCCCACTCCCTCAAATAAATTTAAAAATATTTAAAATAACAATAAGTAAATAAATAAATGGGATGAACTGAATAATTCATGTATTTTGCACGGGTATGGTCATGAGTGTATAATTAATCACAACAAGATTTATATTTACCAAATTAAGAAAACACATAATAAATTACCTGAAAAAAAAAACCTTTTGGAAACTAAACTCACCTATTAAGGTCAATAATTACTTTCAATTTTTAAAGAAATTTCATTGCTTCAGTGCAGTCAACGGTCTGTCTTTGTGTGGCGGGAGATTGTCCTGTAGTGAAAGAGCATGGAATGAAGTCGTGCAGATCTGCAGATGACTAGCGCTCAAAGAGCTACTTCACAGCCCTGAGCCTATGTCTTCATCTGTACGGTGTCATTCACCCCTACCTCCCTTACAGTGACCATCAACCGACAACTTAAAAAGTTTCTGTTAAAGAGTAGCTACTTAAGAGCGCTCTTCCTTTCCTTAATTAATTTCCGAAGGAGCCCCTGATTCACTCCTGTGCTTCCTAGCCTTCAGATTCTCTCTAGATGTAGAATCCTAAGCAACAACCAAACCCCAAGAAAATCTTTCCTACGTAACACCATTGCCCTTCTACTTCTTTTGCTCTCCTGTGCGTGGCATCTATCCTGGATATCTAACCACCCAGGACTTACTGTTAATGACCTGACATTGAGTGCTAACATTTCTTCTCCTGTGTGTGTGTGTGTGTACAGCACGTGAGTTCTGTAAAGCTGTTTCTGTGGCAAAGCACTACATCCCAGCTGATCAGCCTCTCACTTTGGGATCTGGTGATAGAACTTGACACTAACACTTCAGGATCCTTAGCACATAAATTTAGTTTATCAGTGTTGTCCATACTCACTTGAGTATTATTCACATACTTATTCATCTCTACTTAAGAATCAGAATGACCATTTGAGAATAATTACCGTTGCCAGAAACTACGATAACCACTCTACCAGCATTATAATTTTGATCCTCACAGCGACCCTCAGAGATGCATTGTTAGTCCTACTTTCTAGAACAGGAAACTGAGGCTTTGAGAGGAGAAATACTTGCTAAAATATATCATGGCCAAATGATAGAGCCTGGACTCAGACACTTAATAAATGAATCTAGAGCTAACAGCTTTGTTTACATCATTTTGTCTTCTACATTCATATTAGATTAAGCTCTTAGGAGCCTCTAAATCTTTTATGCCACTTACGGCACCCAACAGCGTTGGAGGTACACTAGGGCTTCAATGGACGTTTGTCAAAATAAATATGTGTGAGGGAATTTTATTTATATAGTAGTCACAGAGATTATATATGATACTCTTATGTACTAAGATGTGATTTATATGCCCTCTGGATCTCCCAAATAATGTTTTAGAGGATAAGTAAGGACGTAAGTCTGCCCCTTCCTCACAACAATATAAAATGGAATATTTTCTATTCTAAATAAAAATTAACTTAGAGAAAAGTTCAATAAATAGAGATCTGAGTAATACTTTACATTATTCTAATCTTCTTAAATGCATTAAAGCAGAGATATATAAGTAACTGCGTAAGAGTTTAACTTGTACACATGGTTTAATTGTTGTGGTATTCCCACCAGGAATTTCATTTTCATTATTCAAAGGCAGCATAATACAATGAGGAATCATTAGACTAGAATTCAAATGAACCATATTTAGAAGTCTCAGCTCCTCGTCATTATTCATGTAAATAAAGCAAATAACTAAATTCTCTGAGTATTTATTTCCTTGTTCATAAAACGGGAATACTATCTGTTCTTTCTACCTTTTACCTTAGCTATGAAAGTCACATAAACTTTTAAATATTTAAGTAAGTGACTATTAAAATTTACCTCTGCAATATCTAGATTTTGAAATAGTAGTTTCCCCCCAAACTTTCAAATCTGATTGTTTTTGTTATAGTATTTTGAAAGGATGATTTTTTTAATTAAAAATCATAATTCTTGTATAAATATACAGTAGGCACAAGTCAATGATTTTATTTAACATCTTGATTAATGTGGGAACTGGCAAGAAATGTTCGAAGTTCAAAGGAGAGTCCAAAGCGAAGACAGTTATAAAGGCCATTTCTTAATATATGCAAAACATGGTTGGTCGGGGAGATACAATTTGCATCTCACCAGGAAAAATTCATTTGTTTTTCTATGACAAAGAATCAATTGTCTATCTATAGCTTCCTACAACTTACAAAAGTTGTAAAGTAAGTTAAAAACTGAGAAAGGTACAGACCCCCATAGAATAAGAGCCTGAAGTTATGCTAAAGCAACTAATTTGCATTGAAAAGATACTCAGTCATCTTTTTTGGTCCATTTCAAGGTTTTTCACAATTTTTTTCTGAGGGTACAGGAAGAAGAGCAGAATCCTTAGACATTCAGGAAAATAGCACATAACTTTCTCCCTAATCATAAAATAAGTCTCATATATTCCTCCTGCAGATCACAGTGCAAAAAACCAAATGCCTCAGCACTCACTGAGACTGCTAAAAATAGTTACAAAGCAGAAAAAGAAAGCACTTTGGAATGAGCAGAAAAGAGCAAACTGACTAGAGCATTCTTTTATTTGGAACCATAAAGAAAGTTTCTTTCAGATTTTGACCCTTTTTCTTTCCAAATTTTTATTGAAATTCCAGTTAGTTTATACACAGTGTAATATTAATTTCAGGTATAGAATATAGTGATTATATATACAGTGGAACATTACTCAGCCATAAAAAAGAATGAAATCTTACCATTTGCAATGATGTGGATGGTGCTAGAGAGTATACTGCTAAGTGAAATAAGTCAGTCAGAGAAAGACACATACCATATGATTTCAGATATTGACTTTTGATGCATTTTCAACAGGTTCACCAAGTATGGCATGATAAAATTGACTTAATCATTACTGAGTATGGATCTAAAGATATGCCTGAAGATATACCCAAATGGATTATTCTGAATGCTTTACAGAAAACAGTAAGAAAAATTTAACATAAAACTAAAAAAATAAATGTCAAACATGATCACCATAGGGTCGGGGGGAGACAGGGAAGGGCAGGAGATAGGGACAGAGGAGTGAGAGGTTCTTATAACTTATAACTCCTATTCTTGGTTAATTGATGTGCATTTTAACCTGGCTTCACCTGTAGAAGTGTTGGGGGTCTTCTGCCAAGTGAGATAGTCTGCCCTGCTGCACCTGTGGGAGAGAAGTTTGAGCATAGCCCTTGCTAGCAGCAGAGAAGCATGGTAGTTACCGTTTGAGCCAGAATGTCAGGTTTGCCACATAGCTTTTTGACCCTGAACAAGTAACCTTATTAATTTCAAGTTCCATATTAGTAAAATGGACAGAATAACCCTTAGCTCTGGTCTGCAGAAATCAATGAAGTACTATATAGAATGTATAGAAAGCCTTGGATCTGGAACATAGTAAGCAACTAACACTTGTTAGCTAACATTATTAGGCTTATTGTTTTACAATTCAAATATATCCAGGCAGGGTACAGGAATGGATATTGTCTCTCAGATGGTTTGCAGGAATATCAGCAGCTGGAAGATCGTAAATGCTTGATAAAGAAAATAGCAAGCATCGACATAACACCAGACTTTTTGTAAGTGCTTTGCATGCGTTAACTCATTTAATCCTTCCAACCCAATGAAGTAAGAACTATTATCCTCATTTTATAGGTAGTAGCTTACCCAGGGTCACACAGCTAATTAAGTGGCAGAGCCAAGATGCAATTCCAGAAAATGTAGCACTAGCTTCACTACTATACTAGATGCCCCACATAAAAATAGTTATTATTTTTGGTGTATGTATTAACAGCATGGCATTTTAGGAGAATTGAAATATAATTATAAATGCTTTTACTTATCTTGTTTTTTTCCCTCTGATATATATGTGTGACATGTACATGTATTGCCTTTTTAGATTGCATTAGGACTAATGGCAGAGAATCAAACCCTCCTATGGACATAAACTGATAAACAGGAAAACAGTTCTATGTATGACATCACTATTACTAATGAGAATCAAGCTTATAGTCCCAGTCATGAGTATGGTTGAGCTAGTACATATAGGTTCGATCAAACTCATTTTCAATACCCAAACTCTAAAGCATTATTTTAGTCATTCATTTCCAAGATTGTTGGTACATATTGTGACCTAAGCAGGACTGGTGTGATAACTTTCAATAACAAGATTAGAAAACAATGAAATATTTACTCCAACTTTGTCTCATATTCTTGGTGACAAATATATAAGCTGATTCTTTCATATCCTTCCAATTCAACTTTATAGGATTGGAAATGAGATATTTCTTAAATGTTTTATCATTTCTATGGCTATTTGCCTTATCTTTTTGGTTCTCTGTGGCCATTTTTCACACAACACAAAATTGGAAGTTAACAACTTACATTAATCCTAAGAGAATAAAGAGAACACTGAATCTCTTTATGTATATTAAATACATATAGGAGCATTTTGGGGATAAATATAAAAAGAACTGCTATAGTGAGGAGAAAGATACGGCTACAATGATTCTCTCTTCTGTATTCTGGTCCAAATATAGTTTGTAGCTTCAGTAAATCAGGTATACCTTCCATCCATTTATGCTAAATTCAGATCTAACAATTTCATCCTAACATAGCCCACTTATATTTAAAGGTCTTTAGTTCTGGTTAACATCAACAATAGTAGCAACAAAGTAATGGATTAAACCAACAAAACTACAGTTGTATTTGTAATTCACTACATTCCAATGGAGAATAATAAATTTTCTTCACAAAAACCACTTTATTATGCATGGTAATCATACTTAACTGCACTTTGAATATTTTATAGTAAAATTCACAGAATTTTTTTTTCTAGTTGCAGTGTTGTGGCCAGTACAATTACACAGATTGGATAAAGAATAAAAATAAAGAAAATCCGGAACAGGTGCCATGTTCTTGCACAAATTCTACATTAAGGAAGTGGTTTTGTGATGAGCCACTGAATGCAACTTACCTGGAGGTAAAGATAAGGCTCTCCAAGTGTTTTCAGTGCCTTTTTTGTTTTTTCAAGTCAATTTAGAATTCTGAGCAAAGTTGTTTTTTTTTTTAAAGATTTTATTTATTCGACAGAGATAGAGACAGCCAGCAAGAGAGGGAACACAAGCAGGGGAAGTGGGAGAGGAAGAAGCAGGCTCATAGCGGAGGAGCCTGATGTGGGGCTCGATCCCAGATCCCCGGGATCACGCCCTGAGCTGAAGGCAGACGCTTAACCGCTGTGCCACCCAGGCGCCCCTCTGAGCAAAGTTTTACATAAAAACAATGCTATTTACAGTGATTCGTTTCTTAAGTTACTTTATGAAACTGAACTCATAATTAGATGAATAGTTATTATTTCAGATAAATAAATTAATAAACTTCCTGGAATTACATCATGTAAGTGCTCCTAGAACTTGGGATACCAGCAACCTTTCTCTCCAATCCAATCTCCAACCCTGCAGAGAGAGGAGGCACTTTTGGTAAATCTGTGGTGTATAGGATTGGTAAGGGAGCTGCAGTACCAGAAGCAAAGGGGTACGAGGCTTGGCAAAAATTGAAGGGAGGGGAGCCCAGCAATGACACAAGCAGTGTTCTGGTAAATGTAGCAGAAGCAAGAGTAGGGGTTCGTTTGCTACTTACAGGTATAGGATACTGATGAAGGAGATTTTCATCCCAAGAACTTCTAATATTTTATATAGTTTATATGCTGATGTTATTCCAATTGTAAGATGCATTTTTCAATTACATAATTCATTCATAGATAAATAGAGCATTATGTTTTTTAAAAAGCTTCTCCTATTTGGAAAATAATCATTTTAGGTTGAAGTATATGCCTTGCCGAATTACAGTAATCTGCAGAAAATTAGATCCCTCTCTAAATTTAATAAATTTCTGATTTCGGGGCACCTGGCTGGCTCAGTCTGTGGAGTGTGGAACTCTGCATTTGTATGTTCGAACCCCAAATTGGGTGAAGAGATAATTTCAAGATAGTATCTTTAAAAAAAATTTCCGAGTCCAATTACATGACAACATCTTAGCAACTTTAAAAGTAGTAACTGAGATGTCCTGCTATCATATGAAGTTCTCTGGACTAAAGTCGTCTTCAGTTACACACTGACTTGCTTTTTAGACTTTGGTAAATTACTATCCCTATGCTTCTTCTTCTTTGTAATAGAATTATATATAAACCAATTCCATCTCCAAGTCAATCTAAATAACTTTTTTTCCTTAGGGTTGTGAAAATAAAATCAACATATGGTACAGTGATAATGCTTTAACATTAATTGGAATTAACTTTGGACTTTTGGCTTCAGAGGTAAGTTTTTGTTCATATGATTAAAAGCAAAAACTATTCAGTAGAAACCATACATAACAAACTGCAGAACAACCAACTGGAGTCCTAATCAGACAAATTAATACAATAGGAGTCGGATCTTGAGACTATCCATGTCCAGGAGAGATACAGATCCTAACTGGAGGTGATATCCCTAAATCAGCCAAGTGGGATGACCAGTTAATAAATGGTCCTCCTGGAAGGTAGTGATTTCATTGCTTTGTGAGATAGATAAAAATATTTCATATCTCAGCAGCAAGAGCCCATGTCAGACAGCTTCATGTTGGCAAACTTTGAAGTCTGGACCGATGTTTGACATTAGTAAATCTACTCACCCATATACTCATTCATTCATTCATTTAATAAATTTGGAGGGGAAGACCATCTACCGTGTCAGGTACTGTGCTAGCTGTTAGAGATACAGTGGGAAGCAAAACAGACACATTCCATGACCTGCAGGGTGACAGGTGCAGAACTGAGATTCAGAAGCAGAACTTCACTCTCCAGTCTCAGTGAAGACTGACGAAAGCAGGGGAAGGCTATGAATTTGAAGAAACTGTGAGAGTGAATACATTATTACAGTGTAGACTGTAACCTTGCAATGCATGTTTTGGTCAGAACAGTATACAGCATTCAATTTTATGTTGATCCACAAAGGCATTGCCCTAAGGTTCCATAAGTTTTCTTCAACTGGTAACAGTTATAGTCTCAGAATGGTGATCAAAACATTCTTATAAGCATTAATACCGTTCTTTCGAAATGTGTATTCTCCATTGTGTTCATGCTGAGGTATTTAAGACAAGACTGAATGAGAGATGGTATGTGTGGTCCATTTTATCATCTGCCCTTTCACACCATCTTTAATGATCCTATCACAAAAAGAAGCAGTTTTGTAGGACTGATGACATAGAGAGCTGATGAACAAAAACCAGATCAGCAGTTCAAGACATCTAGCCCAATGACAGCCCATGTAATTAAAATCGAACCGTCTATTAGTTAGTCCCCCGTAAATGAACTTGGTGACAGCTGGGTTGCTCTAGGAGACTCACTTTGCAGACTTCTTATTTGCAACCATATGTACCTTACTCCAAACTGTTCCCACCCTCTTTGATCCCTTTTCCCTAAACAGCGTGCACGTAGGTGATCGCAGGTGTTAGCTTTGCAAATCACTCTTATTGGTTGCATTTTGATCTTTTATCATTTCCTTTTCTTCCAGGTTTTGCAAATCTTATTAACTGTTTCTTTCTTCAGACACATCAAGAATAGAATATATGCAGAAGAGTGATCTTCAGATTTTAATTTGCCCAGAAGACCGGTTAATTCTCAAAATAGTCACATCATGTTCTTTTACTCACCCTCCAAAGAGTTTTGAATTACATTAGTTTAGAACTTTTTCAAGTCATTGGTTATATGTAACATAGACTTATCGAGTATTATAACAAATCACTCCATGAAATTCTTATTAATTTTGTTTTTCAAAATATCAAATTCTGCAGTTCAGGACTTTACCTTGAGTTATTTTCTGAATTCAGAGGATATCATCATATACACTGAATTCAAAATGTGATGAAGTATCACCATATGTTTTGAGTTTATGTAGAAAAAAATACCTACGTGATATTAAGAAAACACTAATTAAGTAAGCAATTATAACATGTACCTTACACTTGCAAATTTTAAGAAAACAACATTGATTTGTGGGAGATTTAAAAGAAAGATTGAAAATCATGCCACTGACCTCTGTACTGAATTAATCATTTATTTCTGTCTTCTGATTAATGCTTGAAAGTGGATAATAAACTTAAAATTTTAGACATTTGGGTATACTTCAGTGGCAGTAATAAAATATTAAAATCACAATGAATTTTGAACTGTAATGAAACTGTCTTAAATGATCACTGAATTCCCGTACTCAACTTGCTCCTCATTTCCTTCTCTCTTTTTCCTCTAAATTTTGTTCAGTGAATGCATGCACAATTCTCTGAAGGATATAAAAATAACCTACCGTTCTATTTTCCTAAAAATGATTTTGTGAGAACAGAAAAAAAATTCCTTTGACAAATAAAAAGTGCCATATAAATGGGAGGCAATCATATCATTGGTCTTTATAGCAAAAAGACTGCCTTGACCTTGAGGAAAGGGAGAAAGGATAAATTAACTGAAGATCCTGTATTGTTCTCACTCCTATAGAAGGCTCACTGTAATTTACTAATTCAATCATACACCTTTTCATCCATCTGTTCAGTACACTGCAGATTTCAGAGACCTATGAACTTTTTAAAAGTCAGTGCAAAAGTAAATAGAATAACCATTTTCTCTAAAGCAGCCTGTAAATACACATGCCTTGATTTCTTTAAAAAAGATAATTTGAGGAATTTCTTTAAAAAAGATAATTTGAGGAATTCTTTGCACTTTAGTTTTTTAATTTTTTTAATTCTTTTTCATATTAATTCCAGTATAATTAGCATCCATTGTTATATTAGTTTCAGGTGTACGATATAGTGATACAACACTTCCGTACATTAGTCAGTGCTCGCCAGGATAAGTGCAGTCACTATCTGTCACTGAGCCCTCTTTGCAAGTCCAAAGCCTCACTCAGCACTTGACTATGTAAGTGGCCACCAAATGCCAATGAATTTTAATAAGTCAGATTACTCAGTATGCTATCAGATAAAACTCAATTGCCCTCTTAGATTGTCTCACTCTGACTGTATTCAATGGGTTGGATTGCATTTGGCTATCATAAATATAATCTGTCCAAACTTGTTTGGTAAACAGTAGCTGCTAGTTCAATTAGTCACTGCCACCCACATCTCATTTCTCCTGGAGCAAAAACTTCTCTTAAAGGATTTCATTGAAACACATTATTAATAGAATATTGCAACAGAAATACTGTCAGGCAGCCCTAAGTGGTTGTTTAATGTTTGCAACATCTGCGTAATGTTTTTATACCTTTGTTTTCTTTTTCTGATCTTAGAGGAGTATTTCTTCAGCATAAGAGTCCCTGGCAAAAGGAAAACACAAAAATCTAATCTTTCTCAGCCATGATATAAGGCTGAAAAATAAAAATAAAAATAAATTTTAAAAAACTTATTTTACACCACCTGTTATTTATCATTGTTTAGCCTCCGTTAATTACTTATCTTCTGTATCCCTTTTATTTTTGAAGTCACCCATTAGATGAAAGAGAATAATGGCATAATTCCAGTAAATCTATGAATATATATGGAGTAATAATAGATTTTAACCCTATACAAATGATAAAACCTGGGAGAGCAGAAGCTATTCTTTGATAAATTAAGTTATAGAGATTAAGCATTTGCTAGTATTCAGAGTATCTGGAATAGTAAAAGGAAGTATTTTTGTATGAGAACTTTGTAATATGAAAACAAAGTATATAATCATTTTTTTTTAAATATTAAAACTTATTACTCATTGCATTCAAGTACAGTAGACATTCTCCTGAATGTCTGAAAAGATTTCTGGAATGAAATATATAGAATTGCTGATTTATTTAATTAATAGTTACAGTTCATTAACAGTTGTAACAGTTCATTACAATAATAACAGTTATTTTATATCAGGGAAAGAGTGTGAGAGATACTGGACAACAGCATATGTCTATAAGAATCTCTGTAGCATTTTAAGAAAATTCAAAATTTGTTTAATGTGTGTGTAAATAGCATTTAAATTATCCTATGTGGTGGAATTGGAAAGAAGATATTACATGAAAAAAATCAGTCATTTTATGATTAATTTTCTAAGGTCTAGACACATAAAAACGCAGGCAAATCAGATTTAAAACTGATATTCTAATGTAAGTTGTTTACTATTTATTCATTTATTTTATTTCACTCAGGAGGAAATGGTAATTTTTTTTCATTTTGTAATGTAATTGCTATAACTATTAAGATTCCATAAAGTAGGAAGTATCAGAAATATTTAAACAACGAAATCAGATTTAACCACAAAATCAGCAGTTTTCATATTGTATTAAATATACCACTATCTAGTGTTTCTAAATACTAGTAAATGAAAAATGTAGCATGACACGGACTGCAAATTTAAACCAATTGAGATTATAAGAATTTTGTCTGTATTAAAAAACACAACATGTTTTGAAAGGTCTAGAATGATTCTACAACGAAGTTTGGCAAACATTACCAACAACTTCAAAGTGAATTATAAACAGTCACAGCATTGGGAAGGTTATTTTTTAAGTCTGTATGATATGAAGATTCTGATTTTTCGTGTTTATTTGTATGTCTATTGGGGTTTGGCTTTTTCAGGTATAAAACTTTTCTTTTAAATCCAATCTGTGTGGGATACTATGAGATACCTGAAACTGCATTTAATTATTAATTTTTACTAAACACAAGAAACAGATAACCCTGAATCCCATCATACCAATGTATTACACATTTATATTAGAAATTTACAGTATCATATATTCATCCATATTCATTAAAAATATTACCAACATCATTTTTCCACCTTTTGGTTTTAGTCTATTTCGAAGGCAATTCTTCTATATCTCTGATAGTTCCTTCAATCTACCAGATGTAGATTTGCCACCAGAAAATTCAGGCTTTCAGGGGCGCCTGGGTGGCGTAGCGGTTAAGCATCTGCCTTCGGCTCAGGGCGTGATCCCGGCGTTATGGCATCGAGCCCCACATCAGGCTCCACCGCTATAAGCCTGCTTCTTCCTCTCCCACTCCCCCTGCTTATGTGCCCTCTCTCGCTGGCTGTCTCTATCTCTGTCAAATAAATAAATAAAATCTAAAAAAAAAAAGAAAAGAAAAGAAAATTCAGGCTTTCAGAAACACTACCTATCTCCGTTTTGTCTAAATTAAATCCATGAGTCCCAGTATCACAACCATTGCTGGGTGGTCACTCCCTTTCCCCAGGCCTCTACAGGGAGCTTCATGTGTTGCCCAAAGGATGAAAAAGAATGTCCAGGTCTCATTAAGCCCTGTACTACCACCACTACACTCCATAAACATTTAAGACGGGGATAAGCTAAAGTTTGCCCAATTCACTTGAGCCACCCTTTTTTGCAAGACTTGCAAGAATGTCTTGCATTATACTTTTAAATGTGAGGTTGTTTTACAGATATTTGTTCTCTGCCTGAGGCCTTAGTCTACATGTAGGCCAGCTTTGTGATTTAGTGTCTCCATCATTTCACAAGCATACATCAAATAAATGAATTTATTTAAAAAATACGGATGCCTCTTTCACTTGGGATTTCAGACTTAGAATAAAAGGCAACATTCTTTACTTATGAAGAACATTTTTTTAGAGACCCTCTATGCAGAAAAGAGTTAGCATAATAAGCCCAAGACTGCCTGTCCTTTGAAAATCCTGCTTGCAAAGTTATCCTTGGCTTGCACCTGGGGACTCGGCTGATATAAAGCGTTCTGTAAATGATAAGAGCGGCTCATTGTGCAAATAATGTGGTTTATGCTGAACACCTGCTTTCCCTCTGGGATTCCAGAATTTAGATACATGTTAGACAGAATGTGCTTATGTGACCAGTCCCAAATTTGAACCTTGGATGCTGAGCATCTGATGAGCTTCCCTGGTTAAGGAAAACAAAAAAACAAAAAAAAACAACTCATATGTGTTGTCACAACCCAATGCTGGAGAAATTAGGGTGCCCTTTGTGACTCCTCAGATAGGGAACTCCGGAAAGTTGATGCCTGGTTTCCTCCATACTTACATCCCATGCCCCTTTTCCCTTTAATAATTTTGCTTGTATCCTTTTCACTATAACAAAGTGTCGCCATAGGTAAAATTATACTGAGTCCTGTGAGGCCATTTATTGAATCACTGAAACTAGATTGTCTTGGTGAACCTCAAGCCACTTCCCGAAGAGGAGAATTCTATTTTAGCAAAGGGCTTGAGTCCATATGAGATTCAGCAAGGATGCTGTCAATACACAGAAATGTATTACCTTCACCCCAGATATCTACTCTGCATGTTCATTCTGGCCGCTGAGGTCATTACTATCATACAACTATTTTTAATTGTCAGTCTTATTTTATAACCACTATCAAATAAATCACTAAGTCAGCCTGAGCGCACTGTATTTTTCAAATAAGTTCTTCTGCTCCTCTCCACGTCTTTGTTCATTCTGTTCTTATTGCCCTGAGTGCCTCCTCCAACTCTCCTGTTGGCAGAAGCCTAATGTCTTGAAGGACCCCTGGGAGACAGAAGGGGAGTGGCTAATGCACAGCTTTGGGATCAGATGGTCTAGCTCAAAGCATGCCAGGTACTAGCTATAACCTTGAGCAAGTTATTTCTCCTTTCTGTAGCTCGGTCTCCTTATTGGAACGCGTATAATAACAAAGTACACCTAAAGAAAAGTGGTACTTAAATAATTCAGCATTTGTAGGGCCTTGAAAACTGTAACACAGTATAAATGAACATTATTTATGTGTTTGTAAAATAAATCAATGATACTGGCTTTCTAATTGCTCTGAGGAATGTACATGGTATGCCACTGGCCAAGATCCATGGAGCTCAGGTGACAAGGGTTGACGTTGAGAGAAAAGAGTGTTTTCCTGTTTCGTCAGTCAGTCACTGAACCGACTTCCTTGTCTCCTGCAGCAGTAGGTAGAATGAGGTAAATTGTTCTGTGCCTGATTTCAGGAATGCCACAGGGGGCACTGTTTTAAAAGCTCCAGAATAATTTTACATGAAAATTTCACATTATCAATAACTTCACAATTAATTGTGAATTAATTTTTCAGTTTAATTAGGTCTTTGTTCAGTGACTGACGAAACAGGAAAACACTCTTTTCTCTCAACGTCAACCCTTGTCACCTGAGCTCCATGGATCTCGGCCAGTGGCATACCATGTACATTCCTCAGAGCAATTAGAAAGCCAGTATCATTGATTTATTTTACAAACACATAAATAATGTTCTTTATACTGTGTTACAGTTTTCAAGGCCCTACAAATGCTGAATTATATAAGTACCACTTTTCTTTAGGTTTACTTTGTTATTATATGCGTTCCAATAAGGAGACCGAGCTACAGAAAGGAGAAATAATAATAATCATGAATCTAATTAAACTGAAAAAGGCAGTGAAGACAGGAGGTGGCTGTGAATAGTGGGGACATGGAGGGATCAAGAGACTAGAGAAATCTGAAGGTAGAATAAATTAATTAGATTCATGATTCATTGGTAACTTCTTTGCAATCATTCTTATCTCTCCCTTAATCTCAGTACCCAAGTCCATGCTGGCTTCAGTGTAATCGAAGTTTGCTGGAGGAAATATTATAACAGCACCAAACACTATCAGATCATGAGCTCTGACATCACATCACCACTCAGTACTTTCTGGCATTGCTAGTGGTTTTCTGGTAAAGTCTGTCATGGGGAATAAGATCACGTGTGGGGTATTATGGATTGGAAAAGTGAGCAAGTCCTCTTTCAGTAACTATAAAAATGATCATCAATAATGAATGTGTAAATACATGTTCCTTGTTTACGACTTCAGCACAAACCCACCTTAATTCCCAGACCAGTATGTTACGGCAGAAAAAAACACAGGGTTAGAAATGAAATCACCTGAAGTTGAGCTCTGGAGTAGATCCACATAGACCGGAGTAACATAATCCCTTGAGCCTCACTAGCTCCTTTCCCACCCCACCTACCTCCGCTGACTTTGACAGCAAGCAAAATACCTTGAAAGCCCTCTGTCTCTGTGACAGAATGAGGTGCAGAAGGGAATTCATGTCTGGCTGCCTTCATGTGACACTGTCATTCTCTTGTTTGTCTCTCTTCCTCCAACCATGAACTGTGAGCAACAATCCCTCCAACTTAGAAGCTGTTGAAATAGAGCCCTCTTCACAAGTCTTTCATCAAATGATCTCTCAAAGCTTCCAGGCATTCGCTAAAGGTCTCCTGGAACTCTGGCTAAACCTTATTGAAGAAAAGATTAAGGGAACTTTTTTTTTCATTAAATACTAATGTATTAAACTTCTGTTTGAGGTACGCTATTTTCTGAGTGTTTGTAAACTCTTCAAATTTCATTATGGTGCTACATTATTATTCCATTTTGATCTAATTAGTCTAAAACTAAGTGGAGGTACTGTAATTCCATTGTGTCACTAGTCACCTAAAGATAGCAAAGACCCCACAAGTTAAAGGGTATGGTCCCTCCAAAGATTAATCTTACCTCAGATGCCAGCCACACTTAACAGAACATCTGGGGCCTCCCACACTTCTGACTGAATGGCTATAAATTTGGAAGTTCCCATGACCCCCTCAGGTTCAGTAATTTGCTAGAATGACTCACAGAACTCACAAAAGTACTGTACTTATGATTAGGTTTTATTATGAAAGATACAAATTGGGAGCACCAGTCAATGAAGAGGCACAAAGGGTAAGGTCTGGGAAAGAACAGATAGCTGTGTCTTCTCCTAATGGAATCAGGGTGCAATCACCCCACCAAATCAAGAATGTAACTGCCCCAGCAACTGACCTGTCCCTGGATAGTTCTACCTTCTTGTGTGCTTTGGTTCAAGGTTAAATTTCACTCAATCCATGTCTTGGTTCATCTTCCCCTGAGGTATCTCAATCCCCAGATTCCACTGATGGCTTCTGCTAGCTTTAAGCTTTTCCTTGTGGTCTCAAGATGGCTGCAGAGAGACCTCAAGTCTTCATATTGCCACTCCAGGAGAAGGTTGAAAGAACTTTTCTTTTTTAGAAACTTCAAAGAATATGTAAGTACTGGCTCAGACTGGATCATCTGCCCATCCTGGAATTAATTACTTAGTTCGGTGGAGAATGGGATATTTTTTAGCTGAAGCCAATCAGACACTACCCTTAGAACTGGGCATGGAAGTTAACCTTATCCAAACCAAATTCAGTAGAACTGTGGAAGTGCAAGTTCCGCTATGAGAAAAGTCATGGTTGTCTTACTGAGTAAGGGACAGTTAGGGCTAGGTAGGGAGAGATAGACAGGGGCTTGGTGATCAGGCTCACAGAAATCCCCAAAATGTGGAGAAGTGGGAAAACCAGAGATAAGAGAACAAACCAGACCAGCCTGCCCTAGGACCACCCTGCCCTAGGCGTGGGGGGTGGGTGGGTGTCTTTTTTATGATAATCACCTGTGACCAACAAAGAATAACCAGACCCTAAAAAGGAAGTAAGCCATTGAAGATGTTATCATTAGTCCTTGCTCAATGGTGATATCAATAGAAATGTAAAAGAATTTAAGTTCCCTGGTTAGCTTTCTGTAAAATACCAACCCTAAAGGCCCTCATTGGCAACCCGGTCGGCGACCCCTCTCACTCTCAAGAGCTTTTTCTGAATCTTCACCTAATAAACTTCTATTGCTTTACTCACTCTCCATTGTCTGCGAGATTCATTCTTAGACTCCCTGAGACAAAAACCTAGCTCTCCCACTTCATTATGATGTGGAAACTGACCTATATAGTGAGGGCAGTCTACAAATTTCCATTTCAACCCCTCTTTTCAAATGCTAAATTCATCCTTTTATCAGGAAAACTTTAATACTTCCCAGTGTTCTTTTCTTCTCCTTTCCTCTCTCCCTCCCTCCCTCTCTCCCTTCCTCCCTCCCTCCCTTCCTTCCTTCCTTCCTCCCTCCCTTTCTTCCTTCTTTCTTACTCTTGTTATTTATTTCTTTCATTTTTCCTGACTCTGGGTTATTGACTAACTTTGCTTTATTTCTTCCTGAATCTTTCACCCTCCTTCCCTTTAGTTATATCTTGCTTCAATTGCATTTCAGAAATTTTAGCCATTAATCAGGGTACAGAATGAATAACCAACAGATAACTACTGACCATAGAGTTGATCCTTCTTGCCCGGGAGTAATTCATTGTGAGATGAGTTGCCTTCCAGGAGAATTCTTCAATTAGATATATTTCTATTTCAAGGAACACAGATGAAGCCAGTAGCAAAAAGTTTTATCATGGCCACCATTTTTTTTTTAATTGAACTGCCAATATGCAGGGAAGAGAGTATTCTCGACCTGAAATGCTCGATGTCTCACAGCACAGCTTGCAACATCTTCCCAAAGATGAATCAGTCTGTCTTTAGTATCCTGAAACTAGGACTCACAGTTCTCCTTTGGCATATGACATTTACAAAAGCATTTAATTTTAATATGCAGTTGTTTTTCCATGTAAACACTTTTCTGACCTATATCCTTTCTTCTCTATATCTTACTCAGCTGGGGAGGAATTGCTACCATGGCAACATGTCAGCTCTTTATGGTTTAAATTGTCTACTCAGAAGCATTTAAAATTTTCAAACCAAATTACAGTGAAGTTCAGTGGCGGTACAGGTATATTCGGCATCTTGTTGTCCCATGGAATTACTTGTAGAAACTCATGAATTTCTTTTCAGATTAATTGTAGCCTCACATGGAAAGTTAACCACATTTTAAATATCACTAAAAGTTCTATCTCTTCTTTGATGAACATCTTTTGCAAGGAAACAAACAGTCTCTGAAACAATTTTATGAATCTTGTCCAAATGAAGTGACATTTGATACAGCATTCTTCAAACTTAAATTTTCTAGCTAAAAAGTACCAGTTTCTTTGACCCCTTGACTTTCATTTTATGTTTATCAATGATCTTAGGAACTGTCTTCTTTCCTTATTAATTTTTTTTTCATAAAGAGATGCAATTTTGTTTTATTTTGCTTTTTGAGGGGGCAAGGGGCAGGGTGAGAGAGAGAATCTCAAGCAGGCTCCACACCCAGCACAGAGCCTGAGGCAGCAATCGATCTCACGACCCTGAGATCATGACCTGAGCTGAAATCAAGAGTCGGATGCTTAACCAACCGACTGAGCCACCCACGTGCCCCAAGAAATGCAGTTTTATGATTGTGTATGAGTTAAAGTGTACTCTGAGATATGTTTAGATGTGCTTGGTTTGCCTGCCCACAAGCTGAATGCTTTATCCATACTATATCCCATACACTTCTGTTTCTATCCTCCATGCCTTTTAGGGGTTTTTAAAACTAATCTGTAAAACATTACATCATTGTTTCTTGCTGCCTTCCGAAATAATGATTCAATCTGACATTCCAGCTCACTCATTCCTTCCTGGGTGGCATCTACTCCATTATTTTTCACACATAATGTGTTTCTCATTTTGATCACTAGTTCTTCTCTTTCTTATGCACACATTTCACTTAGACAACTAGTATCTTCCCTTTCACCGTTGAAGTTGGATGCAATAACCTGGACCAGAGATTGTCCAAGGCGATAAATCAGGAAGCATAAAAGATTAGCTGGGTAGAATATCAGGAACGAGGAATAAACAACAGTTGTTCTTTGCATTCTACTCTGGGTGCCATCCACTTTAATCTCATTGAAGTAACCAGGGCAGATACAGACTAGGGCCTGGCTTTTGGCCCCTTCCCATACTCATCACCAAACAGAGTAACTGATGCCTTTTTGAATAACATGTCTTCACAGGCAAAAAATAAAACAGAAACCAAAAAAAAGTTACTACTAAAAAATTACCATAGTGAAAAGGAAAACAAAAAACAAAACAAAACAAAAGCTCAACAGTTTTTGCCAACTGAGGAAGTATTATCAGAACAGATAAATCAAGAATTTAAAATAAGTTTGTTAAATATCCTTAAGGAGACAAAAATTATAAGGGCAGCTTGAAACTAGAAGAAAATATCCTCCCAAAATTCTAAGTTAAGGGGTATTGCATGAAGTGTGAAAAATACTGTCTTTGAAATAAACCAAATCCATTGAAGGAAAAGCAAGATATATGCTGCTGAAGAATGAAGCAGAGAATTGGATAGTTCAGATTCAGAAACTCCCTGCGCAGGGAGCAGGGCAGAGTACTACATGAAAGAAAAGCTGAGAGATGTGGAAGGTAAGGCTAGAAGTGCCAACATCAGAATGTGGGCAGCCCCAGAGAAACAAAAGAAGAAACTAAACAGTAAAATATCTAAAATTTGAAGTGTTTATTGGGTGCCAAACAGAAATGTAGCAATTGAAAGGGTTGAGATAAACTCTCATAATTTGCAGAAGATATGATCACCTACTTACACACACACACACACAGACACACACACACACACAGTAGGACCAATGGCAATACTTTTAGAATAAGATAGTTGAGGTAATTTTCTAGATGCAAAATTGGCACTATGTGCTTCACCAATAATAATGAATTAGAAAATCTAATAAAAATGAGATACCCTTTATAATACCAAAAATAACAATAAAGTATAATTCAAATAAAATACTTCAGAATGCACAAAAACTCGACAAAGAAAATGTAAGATTGTTTTTAAAAAGGGGACATAGGAGATTATTTGAGAATTAGAAAGAATTACATTGTCTTAGCCAGAATAATATTATATCAATTCTTCACAATTGAATTCAATCATTTAATACAATTTCAATAAAAATTTCAGTTGAATAACTTGAAGACTAACATTAGTTTGCTCCAAAACTTATATGGAAGAATAAAGGTTAATGAATGCCTAAGTCAACCACAAAAAAAGAAAAGACTGAGGGTATACATTTCCAGATACTTAAATCATAACAAAGCCAAAATAGTTAGAGCTGATAGTTTTAGCATAATCAGAAAAAAAATTATAGACACTCTATAGAATAGAGTGCTCCGAAACAGATCTGTGTATATATGGACATTAAATAAGTGATCAATTTAACACCATATATCAAAGTCAAATATAAGAATATTTAGTGGAGATCCTGGGAAAAACAACTTGTTAGATAGTGAAAAATAAAAGGATCCCCAACTAACTCTACATACAAAGGTGAAAGTTAGATGGAATAAAATCCTAGTTATAAAAAATAAATCTATAAAGTTAATAAGATAAAATAAAGTATCTTCATGACATAGGACTTAAGGAAGACCTTTTAAATACAAACCATCTGGAAAAAATTGAATACAGAAAAATTAAGTTTTTCTGATTAACAGGACTCTATAGACAAAGTTAACAGTTAACAGGTGGAAGATATTTGTAATGTTTAAAACTAACAAGGATTTAATAGCTATAAAGATACTCTGACAAATTTGCAATTAAAAAAAGGGAAATCCCGATGTAAAACAACAGACAAAAATATGTCCAGGTAATTTATAGAAAAGGAAACCCCAAGTGTCATCAGCATATGCAGAGATGTTCAAACTCATTAGAAAACACACACACACACACACACACACACACACACACACACACACCAGGAATGTACATTTTAACAGCAACAAGAGACCATTTCCTAACACCATACACAAAAATAGACTCAAAATGGATGAAAGACCTAAATGTGAGACAGGAATCCAACAAAATCCTAGAGGACAGCACAGGCAGCAACCTCTTCGACCTAGGCTGCAGCAATTTCTTGCTAGACATATCTCCAAAGGCAAGGGAAATAAAGGCAAAAATGAACTGTTGGGACTTCATCAAGATAAAAAAACTTTTGCACAGCAAAGGAAACAGTCGACAAAACCAAAAGACAACTGACAGAATGGGAGAAGACATTTACAAATGACATATCAGATAAAGGGCTAGTATCCAAAATCTATAAAGAACTTATCAAACTCAACACCCAAAGAACAAATAATCCCATCAAGATATGGGCAGAAGACATGAACAGACATTTCTCCAAAGAAGACATACAAATGGCTGACAGACACATGAAAAAATGCTCCACATCACTTGTCATCAGGGAAATACAAAGCAAAACCACAATGAGATACAACCTCGCACCAGTCAGAATGGCTAAAATTAACAAGTCAGGAAACGACAGATATCGGCGAGGATGCAGAGAAAGGGAAACCCTCTTACACTGTTGGTGGGGATGCAAGCTGGTGCAGCCACTCTGGAAAACAGTATGGAGGTTCCTCAAGAAGTTGAAAATAGAGCTACCCTATGACCTAGCAATTGCACTACTGGGTGTTTACCCCAAAGATACACATGTAGTGATGCTAAGGGGCACCTGCACCCCGATAAGTAAGGGCAATATGCTTACAGTACCGAGTATAAAACCAGCAATATTTCCATTTATTCAATCTGAAAGAAAAGGAAAAAATAGTATGCTAAAATAAAGAAATATAACATATTACAGACTGAATTGTTTCCCTTCCCAAATTCATAAATTGAAGCCCTAATCCCTAAAGTGACTATATATGGAGAGAAGGCCTTTAAAAAAATAATTAAGGTAAAATGAGGTCGTAAGAGTGGAGCCCTAATCCAATTTCTTAGTCCATTTGGACTGCTCTAACAAAAGACCCTAAGCTGGATGGCTTATTAACAGTAGAAATTTATTTCTCACAGTCCTGGAGGTTGGCAAGTTCAAAATCAAGAAATTAAAATAAAAATCAACTATACGATTTTTTGTAACATCCAAGTCCTGAAGAAACATGACAGCCTTTTCAAAAACTTTGAAAAGGTTAACCTTATTTTGTTTTATTCTGTCAAATATTAGAACTTCAGGGTCTGGATTAATGTCAGAAACTCTGTTAATCAAGTCTCATCCTTTTTTAAAGCACCACAATTTTATTTTGTAACCAGAGAGGGAAAAAAAGGGATTGAATTTTCCTCAACGGGGGAAAAAACAAACAAACAAACCCATAAATAATCTACTGTATTTGTCTCTGTCCATGTTCTTCTGCATCTTTTTATCTGTATCTTATTTTTTGCTATGTTTCTCTTGACATATTGCTCTCAGAAGAAAGAGAGCGAGATGTCATACATAACACATTCTTTGTGGATTCTTATCAATACTGAAAAGACACAGAATTATTTTCTATTTCCTCTTCCTTAAGCCCATAATAACCTCTTTCCATCCCTGCCTCTGGATCTTCCCAGGCTGAACCCCCAAACTGAGCTTCATTTATGCCTTATTCTCCATTTGGAGCAAAAACTCAGTATATGGCAGTAGAAGACAATTGAAAGAATAAACTCCAGAATATTTTTTCTTGGTCATAATTCATTCCATGCACAAACCCACAGTTTTCAGAATAAATGAAAGGTGAGCAAACAGCTACAGATTATCACCAACGTTAGAACCAGCAGATTTCAAATGGATTGGGCCTTGCCAAATTGTGGTAGAAACCAACGCTGGTGCCTCCAATTCTTTTCCTCACTTCTATATAAGTTTTAGCTGGTTTGTTTCAAAGAAATGAAATGAAGAAATTGCCCATGTAAGGACTGTCTGTTTCACACTTACAACAGCAATGAGTAATATCAATGGACATAATTGAACACGGAACTAAAATTCCAGTTTTATGCACACTGTGCATACATACATTTATTAGAATTATTATTTTAAAAGCTTAAACTGTGACAAAGATATGTTAGTGCTGAAGTTCAGTATACAAATACCATTTTACATATGAACTTTCAGCTTCTACACATTTTAAAATCTGTTCCTAAGATCTTAGGGATTTCTTTCATGTTTTCAAAGGTGTTTTTAACAATGTTTCCTAATTTGCAAATTTTGTTAATAACAGTGTACTGTTAGTGAGCTAATATTTATTCTTAAGGAAAAAACAAATATCTAGATTGTCTAATTACTGTATATGTGCAAAAAATTTAGGATATCTTTACCACTTTATTTCTTGAATATTCTTCAACTAAAATTCTATCAATTATCTTGTTTAACTTTCACAACACACTTTTCTGGTAGGTACCCTGTCCACAGATGTGGCAACTAAGGCAGAGAGCCATGAAATAACTTTCCCAACCACTTATGATTAGGAAGAGAAAAGATCTGGGATTTGAGCGAGCATCTTGGCTATGGGGGTAAGCTCCTTGCTTCCTCCGTGCTCTGAAGCTTGTAGGCAGCCCGACGCTGGTCATGGGACTAGTAAGTAGCCAACTAAAATTTGAGAAACACTGTAGCAAACTGTCAAGTGTACAAAGCCTTATGTTCTTTTGAACATGGTAAATGAAAGGTTATAAAAGGTTATATCTACATTCATTTGTTTCTAATGGCATAGAAATACTATACTAATGAATGCTCATGCTGTTTATCTGGGACAGGCAGAGATGACATACTTTTGTTGTAAAGAATATATTCACATTTATGTAAGTTTGCAAGTTGGAGAAGTTTCTTCAAAAAAGGAGCTTCTGATTATGATTATTTTTTAAAATTTATTTATCTGTTTGGAGGGGGAAGCACATGCACATGGGGGAGGGGCAGAGGGAGAGGGAGAGAGAGAGAATCTCAAGCAGACTCCCCACTAAGAGCAGAGCCCAACACAGGGCTCGATTTCGTGACCCCAGCTGAAATCAAGAGTTGGATACATAACCAACTGAGCCACCTACCTAGGCGCCCCTGATTATGATATTTTGAAAGAACAAATTAGAGGCTGATGGCTAGGGCAACATGTCAAGCAAACAAAAGCAATTAGATTTAGGACTTGGACTTACAGCAGGATCATGTTTAATCAGAATTCACCATAATTGCTGCTTAGCACATTCGTTGAGAGATGAAATGATTATTCTGAGTCCAGTAAGTTGGAACAAAGAGAAGCCCAAAGGGGCTGCACCACCAGGGACCGCCAAACAGTGCAGGCACAGAGGTGAAGCCCGGAGTCCAGTGGACTCTCGCTTTTATTGTAGAATGTGAAGTATGCGGAAGCAAAGAGAGAACAACTCAAGAAAGCAATCACATGAGGGGCAGCAAGGAACTGTGTATGTGACTATCAGCATGGGTCCCAGTGAGGCATTATCTCAGGGGCTGCAGAAGATGGGAGAGCCGACCTCGGTAGGCCTATCTTATCCACCATCATTGCTGTTTTCGGTACGGAATGATAGGGGAATGGTTGGCTTTTGCCACACGCATACAGCTTTTGCCATATACGTGTGTTCCTGTTATTGCTTCTTTTACCCACTAAAGTCTTGCTCTCCTACACATAATCACAAGCATGAGGTAGAATAAGTAATCCTTTATAAATTGCTATTCTAGTAACATATTCCCTTGAACTATTTCTTGATAGTATATAAAATATTTGAGTTAGATACATCTTTGATTTAAGAAAGTAGATACTTGAATTAGTCTTTAAATAGAATTTGAGTATCTTAATTTTTTATTAAGGATAAAACCTTAAATATTTTGCTAATTCTTACCAAAAGCTTGTTTGTAAGAAAAAGATGCAAGCAGGGTGCCTGGGTGGCTCAGTCAGTTAAGCGTCTGCCTTCAGCCCAGGTCATGATCCCAGGGTCCTGGGATTGAGCCTCGCATCAGGCTTCTCCCTCTGCTTCTACCTGCTGCTCCCCCTGCTTGTTCTCTCTGTGTCAAATAAATAAATGAAATCTTTAAAAAAAAAAAAAACGAAAGAAAGAAAAGAAAGAAAAAGATGCAATCACCTGTGTCTCTAAACATTCCAAATATATGTCGCATTAAGCCAGATCATCAAAGATCTATACATTATCAGCTTAGAACCTCACAGAGTAATATTTATTAAATAAGGCTTTGACATTAGTTAATTTATAGGCACCGAGAAACACTCAATAAGCAGTTGTATTCAATATGTATGTTTTATGTTTTTTAATATCTTAAAGATCTGAAGATTCCAAAGCAATGTCTCTGAAATCTCAGAGCCAGGAAAGATATATATAGATACAGATATAGATTAGATATAGATAGATATAGATATGTATGTTTATGTGTGTATTATACATACACACATACTCACTTGGTAATATACAGTGTCATTCTTAATTCTAAATTCTTAATTCTTATAACTTCTTATGAATCTTACCTACTTCTTTTTACTATGGTCCCTCTAACTTGTCCTTCATCACTAAATCCATGGTGCTATGCATCTAGGAAAAAGAGACTCCAAAATAAAGAGGTACAATAAGGTATCTCTCTTACCTACTTTGTCTGGAGCTGGACTGCAGAGTGTTTGTGATCCATTCACACGCCTGGGTTCCCTTCTTCCTGTTCTCTTCTATATCTATATGGTTGAATTACGTCACCGCAGCCTCCACACCCCAGCCTGTAGGGGGAGAGGAAGAACAGAAGTGGAAAGCACAAAATTCCATTTTAAGACTTACGGAGGCGAAGGTTGCAAAAATCCCTTCTGCTCATACACCATTGGCCACAGCTTAGTCATGTGGCCACACTGGGCGGCAAGGGAAGTTGAGAAATGTAGTCTTCAGCTGAGGAGCCATGTGCCCAGCTAAAACTATTTCTGTGGGAAAAGAGAATTAACTTTTGAGGGCCAATTAGCGGTCTGCCACACTTTCATCAACACTTAAACCTGTTCAGGTTTCTCCTACCTTAAAAACCACAACAAAGCAAAATTAAACAGAAACATTTAAAACACTTGCCTTGTCTCTACTTTAACTTCTAGCTATGGCGTCCCTTCATTGTTCTTCCCATTTGTAGCCAAACTTCTTAAGTGTTGTTTCCAGTCAGTCTCTATTTTCATACCTTTTTCTCATTCCTAAAGCTGTCTGTCATTGCCCCCTCCCCCTACTTTGTAAAACCAAAATGTCTCCTCCATAGTTCATAATGATATATTTAGGTGAGAATACTTGAACCAACCATTCATTGAAATATAATTATGGGGTCAGACAGAGTTCTAGGCGGTGAATTACAACAATGGTATTCTTACTGGGGAGACAGAAAATAAAATATTTGATTGTTTTATTTCACCATTTCAATGAGGACTAAAGGCAGGGCTTGGTAATTCCATGAGTCCATGATTACATGAGGCAAGGCTAGAACATAGAAGGTTTGATGGTTGATTTGTCATTTTGACTGGGCCACGGGATGCTAAATACCTGGTTACACATTATTTCTGGATGTATCTGTGAGAGTGTTTCTGGAAGAGATTAGCATTTGAATTGGTGAACTAAATAATGCCGATATCCCCCCAAATCTTCCCCATGTGGATGGGCATCCTGAAATCTCTTGAGGGCCTGAATAGAACAAAAAGTTGGAAGAAGGTTGAATTTGCTCTCTACCTGACTGTTGAACTGAGACATGAGGTTCTCCTGCCCCCAGTGCTCCTGGTTCTCAGGTCTTTAGATTCAGATTGGAATCTCTATCACCAGCCCTCCTGGGTCCCCAGCATGCGAAGCACAGATTGCAGCACATGTCAGCTGATAGCTAGCTAGATAGATCTCGTTTGACTTTGCTTCTCGGAGAACCCTGATTAGTATATAAGGCAGCAACTAGGTCTGCTGTCCCTCCATTGTGTGTCTAATGCCTAGTACCACGTCTGTACACACAGAGGAGGTACTGAATAAATAGAGAATTAGAGAAAAGTAACTGACAATGTATTTATCTCATTGGTTTGACTTTTTGAAAGCGTAGAGTTAAAATGTACTGCCCACCTCTTGCAATTGTACAAGACCTTATGATATTGAATGTGCATGCACACAGACTTCCTTCTGTCTAAGTGGCTTAGCGGCAAGCAAGGGCGTGGTATAAGGCTTGGGTGAAAATAGAGACTCAATTCTTAAATAATAGCCTTGGGAGTGTCACTTAAGCTATTAAAGTTTCAACCTTCTCACCTATAAAATGGGTATAATACCATGTACTTCATACTGCTTTTGCAGTATGAGATCATAGATGGAAACCCAAATATCACAAGTGCTCAGTATCTGTTGGTTCTATCAGTTGAACTATTTCGTAAGTGTAAAGTTCATGTATTTCCTCTTCTCTTTACAAGAGTAAACATAAGATAGTAAAAGTGAAGGTATTTTCCCTTTTGAGATTTGTTCTTTTCACCATAGTTCTCTTCACAGTAGCATTCCATTTCCAGTAAAATATTAAAATCATTGACACTCACATGGAAGGATTACAAGGCACAGAAGCCTACTTGTCCACATAATTGCCATCTGACATTGGTCCTTATGCTGTTACATCTGCATTTTTTTTCTTTCTGATTAAAGACATCTAGCCAGAGTTTCTTAATAGAATAGTTTCTTAATAAGTTGATCATGTACACTATAGAATCTTCCCTCTCATAGTTTTATTATTGTTTCAAATTCAAAAAAATATTACTCTTGAAAACATCTTATGGTTTTGCATTTGGCATGATTATATTATATATATGACATTATATATGGTATTCTTTTTTCATGATCTCATAACTCTATTCCATTTAAGCCATTCTGTGAACTCCAGGGGGGAAAAAAAACTCTCCTCTGAAGGTGTATTTCTCTAGCTGTTTTTAAATGAGCATGGTTATTGTTAATAGAATCCCCAACCTTACTCGTAACTTGTGATGGTAACAGAGGAAGATGTTTGTGCTTCTAGAACTAGCCCTTTACATATGAAGCAGCACAATGCAGTCTAGCCTTCTTTAGTAAGTATAAGTTATAAAATGATGGGGACAAAGACATAAAATGATCACGTTTGTTCTACATGCAAGTAATTTTTTTACATGTACATAATTTAAATTCAACCTTACAGTAACTTCTGGAAAACGTATCCTTTTATGTTGCCATAGTCTCTCTCTCCAGTTTTCTCTGCTTGTTTTCTTTGCTCCTTACTTCTCTTCACAGTCTGCATTATCATTGCAATAACACTTGAAAACTCCAGTTGTCTGGATCAATATTTCTGTCTGTTTCATTTTGCTTAAATCCTTCCACACACTGTTGCTGGCCAGCAGCGTCGCATAAGCACTGTCACATGCTTTTCTGTTGCTAAGGGCAACACTACAGATGGCAAAAACTGGCTATTGTACGTCACATGTTACACGCACAAACACATGATGGTTTGAAACAGCTTAAATCATTCAAGGGCAGTTTGCCTCTAAATGTTAGGATTTTATATGCTATGTGATTATATGACCTTTCAAATACGGAATGGAATCCAGTTAAATAAAATGATTTCCTCCCTTGTTATTGTGGAATCAATTAATTGCCTTCGTGATTAGGCTGAACCTCATTTCAAAGACAATAAGAAATATATAAAACAACATAAAATTCAAGGTCATGTATAAAAAAGGATATGGTCAAGTTTATATAACATTTGAATTTCTAATTTCCATATCTCTGCATAGTCCATTGTGCATCCTGTCTTTCTTCTGATTTTATTTTGACTAAATGTGTTTCAGTCTTGGGGATCTCACACATCTTTTAAAAATACTTACTAATTAAGATCCAGAAATAGATATATAAAAATATAAATATAGGCAAGAGATCACATTTGACATAAAGTATATAAATATACAGAATAATATAAAATATTAATAAATGATTAATCTGGGTGCTTTTTTTCTCCCGGGGGGGGGGGACATTATTTCATGGATCAGTGATTCTCAATGCTTGGCTTTGTCTGGATTTTGTTCTTTCAGAACAGCTGTCAATCATTGCGGTGAACAAAATTGAACAAATTACCTTTGAAAAATCTGAATGTGATTTTCATGCAATGAAAGTTGAGTCTCAAGTCTCTGTGGACAAAGAATTGAAAAGCTGAAGCAATTATTCAGCTAATTAAAGTGAGTGTGATGGAGCACATGACCTAATCTAACCCACCAAGGTGTTAATTTTTCACGTGGCTGTTGCTGATAGGAACTCATAATGCTACAAAAATGCGAATCAACTGAACCCTCTAAATATCTGGGGACACAAAAAGTGACTTTGTTTTTTGGTGCCATACGTCTCTGTCTCTAGTACCTCGGGTTTCTCCATTTCTTGGTAAAGTCAAAAGAAGATGAATTTAAGTTAGAAATCAGTATTTGAATTTCTACTGTCCCACTGACAATGATATATTAGACTTCACTTAACCTCTCTGGTTCTCAACTTCCTTGGACATAAATTTAAAAATACCAATAATACATATTACATTTACATGTTAATGTATTTTTTTAAATATTGCATTTTTACATACATCTGTGTTATGGTTAGGTACTGGCTTACTGTTCGAGGACTTTAACAGAGGTAGTGCCCATTCAGAGAAAAATGGGATCAGATCGAAATGAAAACAAACAAACAAACAAACAGAAAATCAGAAATTAACAACAACAATGTAACCTAGGTTTTGAAATAAAAGTATTGCCTAATGGTATAATTTGAAATATTATCTAACAGATAAATTTGCACATTTATTTGCTGCTACATATAGTTGAACGATTTATCTCAAAATATAGCAAAGGTATTTTAAATAAGGATAGAATAAATTTTTCAATGATCTATTTATGGAAAATAATATTATCATTCAGATTGTCTTAGAAAACGTGCTTTTATTTTCCCTTGCCTACCCAGATACCATTTGTCCTGAGTCCTTTATTACAATTAAGAAAATTAACTATTTAAGGATATTTACTTTACTGATCGGTATGTCTGGTTTTAGCTAATTGAATCGCTAGTAATGAGAACAAAATATATATTGAAATACTCAATGCAGTTATGCAGATAAGGATCGTATTTCTGAGAGATATAATAGTCTTAGGAGATCACCTAGCCCTGTCACGTGCTGCAAATATTTTCAATCACATGTTACAAATAAGACATTCTGAACAAGATTGTAAAGTGACTCGGTTCAAGATAAAACCTTTAATGGAAGAAATAGGATTGTAATTTATATTTTTATAATTGCATAATATTTCAGTGAAACACTGATTTTTTGTAGGATTGTTTTCCCTTAAAAATAACTTAGATGATTTTAACTTGCTTCTTTGTTTGGCTCCTTTGTTATTTTAACTAACTTACCTTTAATGTCACTAAATTTCACTGTATTTTCCTTAAGAAATAATCTTGCTTTTTCTCAAAGAAAAAGAAACCCAGATTTCAGTTGGGACTGTTAGTTTTAGATACCTAGCCTGTGTGCCGCTACCTAAATTGGGTGTAAACTATGGAGGTTCCAAGACTTTACCACACTCTCTTCTTTGGTAACTCCCCCTCAGAGATTCTCGCTTCTTCCAGGGACTCTGTCTCTTTCGGCTCCCCCGTTTTATCTCAGACTTAGACATGAATCTTAGCCCCTTCAATGGTTTGCACAATCAGTCCACTTAGACTACACATTTTATGGGCTTTAGTGCACTCAACTAGAAATTTGGGAGAAGGAGTCATGGTTGGAGAAGGCAGTCTTCCATCCCCCTCACCCCCGAATCTGCCCCCAAAACACATGCATACTCCACTCTCCCAAAGTGCTAAATTCTTCTTCAATTCTGAAGAGCAAATCCATTCTCTTTGGCTCCTAAACTCAAATTTGGAATCTGACACCTCACAAGGAACTCAGCAACAAGGGCCAGGAATTCATATGGCTACACTGTTTCAAAGGAAAGATTCATAAGGAATAGTGCGGAGGACCACAGGGGAAGGGAGGGAAAACTGAACGGGAAGAAATCAGAGAGGGAGACAAACCATGAAAGATTCTGGACTCCAGGAACCTAACTGAGGGTTATGGAAAGGAGGGTGGGTGGGGGGGTGGGGTAACCGGGTGATGGGTATTAAGGAGGGCACGTGTTGTGATGAGCACTGGGTATTATATGCAACTGATGAATCGTTGAACACTACATCAAAAACTAATGATGTACTACACGCTGGCTAATTGAACATAATAAAAAAAAGAGAAAGATTCACACTTTATCCATATATTACAAAGAAACTTCCTCACGAGGTAGATGTGAATGGTAGGAATAAAGGGCAAGCTCCAACCTGAGACACAGTAGAACCTGGGATAAATAGACACGCGGAGATATTGAATAATTTGGCAGTGGTTAACTGATGCTGAGTTTAGGTTCCACTCGGGATCTGAGGAAATGAGGCTAGCCCCTGGCATTTCTGTTCTAAAAGAAGATAATGCCCTGAGCTGCTGCTGCTGCTTAATTATGGCAGTGAGAATGTACCAGATCTGACCTGTGTCCTAACTGGGTTAGGGTGCAACTTAAATAATTCAGACTTAACTATATTTTTGTTTCAGAATTTGATTTTGGATTTTCCTTGGCCTTATTACCTCCTCTTCAATGCCTCTTTGCCTGATTGAGCTGCTCCTTAAAAGAATCATTTGATGGGACAATAAAAAACAGCTAATGATCCTTACCATTATGTAACAGAAAATGGCAATTTTTAAATTAATTCGATCTCTTAATTTGAATTGCATTCAAGCAAATTATTTTTTCTGCATTAACAGATTTCTGGAAAGAAATGATCTTGCTTGGGGCGCCTGGGTGGCACATTCGTTAAGCGTCTGCCTTCGGCTCAGGGCGTGATCCCAGCATTCTGGGATCGAGCCCCACATCAGGCTCTTCTGCTGGGAGCCTGCTTCTTCCTCTCCCACTCCCCCTGCTTGTGTTCCCTCTCTCGCTGGCTGTCTCTCTCTGTCAAAATAAATAAAATCTTAAAAAAAAAAAAAGAAAGAAATGATCTTGGTTTCTCTCAAAGAAAAGGAAACACAGATTTCTGTTAGGACTGTTAGTTTTAGATACCTGGCAACTGCTTAAACTGAGATCATCAGTACTAATAATTTGATTATTAATCAACGCCCAGTTGACCAGTATAGATGTTTTTAAACCCTTTCTTCTGTTTTCCCTCAGTACCAAATTTTGCTTTGACTACCTGTCCTTCAATTTCTTTGGAAAAGGTTAGTGTTACAACTATTCAACCACACATTTATCTCAACTGTTATATATTTAACGTCTGCTGTTTTGCAAAACTGCTTTCTGCTATGAGGATTATAAAGAAAAATAGAAAATGGTCTTTGACTTGAAAAAGATGAAATATACTTAGGGGATTAAAAATTAACCCCAGGGATAATTTGGAGAATCACAAGTAAGTACAGTTGTCATAGAATAAATCAGGTTTTCATTTTTTTCCAGGCCACAAAATGTTATTGAGTTTCTTATTTTTGCAAGGCATTCTGCTTGATGCTTGGCATCCAATGCTGAAAAATACAGACATGGTCCCTGCTCTCATGAAACAAATAACTGCAAGAATGGGGCAGATTTAACAAATGGCATCATTATTTACGTAAGCTCAGCAAGAATGATTGATCATCTAGATCTTTTAGAATCTGCTTTGCTGGAACTTTCATGAGGAATCTCTAGGTCGAACTTTTCCTAGCCTCTCCAGGCCAGAAGGCAAGCCAAGTGCTTGCCATCAGACATGCCTGCAATACCTGTAGATTAGGGTGGATTCCTCTTCTCAAGGTCCCCAAAGTATCCTGAGGTTCCTGCACCTGCCAGGAAGTGACAGTCTTTACTCACCTGGGGAGGCTGCTGGGAACTCTGTAAGCAAGGTATCAGGCCAACATTTCCAAGGGGCTTTATGGCTCCATGTTTCATAAAGTCAACCTTAAAGCTGTTTGGTCATATCTGAGTCTATTCATGTCTCTCAAATATGACATTCCAGTCAAAGCCTTGGTAAAATAACCAGGCTTTTCAATGGTGTCCTGTTATAAGGAGAACAGATTCTTATTGAACTTATGCAAATGACTACGGTTGCCATGGCAGAACACTTACTGAGACCTTTTGAATTTTAGAGGGTTCAGGTAGAGAGAAAAATTAAATGCTTTAATTTGTTTACAAATGAATACTTTATCATACTTTTGTAAGTCAAAGATATTTTAAGAGAAAGTTTCCTTAATCTGGGAGAGCAAACATTAGAGAACAGAGAACCAGTGTTTCAACCAAGAGTTACAAAAAACTGTAATTATTTTTTTCCCAATTCACTTAGTCCCATATTACTATTCTTGTTTAAAATGCAACTTTAGTTACTTTTGGAAGTTTTTACCCATTTTAGTTTTGGTCTTAAAGATATTTAATACCTGTATTTGTCCTAAAAGTCCTTTTTATGGAACTCCTTGAATACGAAACTCATTTTGCAAGAGAATAAGAACAATTATGGACATTACTAATGATCTGTTAGGAGAGTTCATTGCTGCAATAAACTCAGTTATTTCTGTCACATAACACTTCAATAGCCAGAATATCGAGTGGTGACGATATTTGTTGTGGAGCACAGCAAATAATTATGCCATTTGCTAACACTGGACTTGTTTTACAAGCAAATTAGTCTTATTTGGCTATCTCTGGAAATGAGGGATATTATAGAGAAAATATGTGTCAATAACACACCTTTGTGGATGCTAAATTTTAGTTCTGATTTTCTTTGACTATTGTTTGCCTAAGCTAGACAACTTGAGGCAAACTTCAGAGAAATGGCCACAATAGCTCACGTATAGACAATCTCTTTGCTTTTCATTCTGTGGGGATAACAGGACCTCATGGGAATATGATTACTTGAACAACTGGGAAATGGGATAGATTCCCCAACAATTATATAACTCAGCTATCACCCTGACCAATTCATTGTGGCTGGGATGACAAAATTGCTCTTTAAAAGCCAGACCATACCCCATGGAGATAACGGATGGCCCGGCTTTCTTCATGATTAGATTGGATGATGCACTTAGGGATGCCCTTATCTCCTGAGACAGGTCTTCTCCCATTTGCCAGTGATTCCTTGTAATTAGGATATTGTTAAGGCTGGACCTCAAACAAAAGGGGCTTCTTGACGGTTTCATCTCTCACAGTCTTTTATCCTAGAAGCCACCTCCACTGACATACAATTGCAAACAAAGGCTTAAACCAAGCACACAACAGCCCTCCTGGTAAAAAGAGCCTCAAAGGTCACTATGAGCCTTCCAGGACTTACCTTAGGACAGCAATATAAAATAAGCAAAACAGTATGTTTGCTCAGCAGGGCTCTAAATGATACTACCCAGGCACTGGATATACTCAGCCAAAAATT